>NW_023045022.1:1190613-1319468 GCF_011762505.2 Arvicanthis niloticus
TGATATCACACCATTAATGTCACACCCATGATGTCACACTCGTGATGTCACACATGTGATTTCACACCCATGATGTCACATCTATGATATAACTCTCCTTAAATCATACCTGTTATGTCACACCAGTGATGTCAAACCCATGATGTCACTCCCATGATATCACACCTGTGGTGTCATACACATGATTCATTACTTATGACATACCCATGATCTCATACACTTGATATCACACTCATGATATCATGACCATGATGTCACACCCATGATGTCATACCTGTGATGTCACACGTGTAATTTCACACCCATATTTTCACACCCATGATGTCATACCTGTTATATTACACCAGTGATGTTACACTAATGATGTCATACCTGTGATGTCATACTCATGGTGTCATATAATGTCACATCCATGATGTCATACCTGTGATGTCACACTCATCTTGTCACATATCTGCTGTACTACAATTGATGTCACAATCATGATGTCACACTAAATGAGGTTATATCCATGATGTCATAGCCATGATTCATACTGATATCATACCCATGTCATACCCATGATGTCATAAACTTGATATCATACGCATGATATCACAAGAGTTATGTCAAACCCATGATGTTACAGCCATGATGTCATACTTATGATGTCATACCAGTGATGACATACCCATGATTTATACCTCTGTCATATGCATGATATCATACACTGAATTCCTCTCTCATGATATCATACCTGTGATGTCACACCCATAATGTCATACCTATGTGGTCACAATCATGTTTTCACACCTGTGATGTCATACCCATGATGTCATAACCATAATTCTTAACCACTTCATACCCATGATGTCATACCTGTGATTTCACACACATTGGGCACACTCAATACGTCATACACATGATGACACACACATGATGTCATATCCATTATGTCATACTCATGATGTCACACCCCCTGATGTCACCCCCATAATGTCATACTCATGAGGTCTCACTGATGTCTCACCACTGATGTCACACCACTGATGTCACACTGATGATGTCATATCCATGATTCATACCAATGTCTTACCCATTTCATACCCATGTCATACTCAGGAGGTCATATGGTTGATATCACACTCATGATGTCATACTCATGGTATCACACCTGTAATTTCACACCCCTGAGGTCACACTCATGTTGTCACATCCATGATGTTATATTGTGCCCATGATTTATACTCATGTCATACCCATGTTATATCCATGATATCACACCCATGATGTCACACCTTGAGGTCACACTCATCTTGTCATACTGAATAGGTCACACCCATGATGTCCTATACTTAATGTCACAATAATGATGTCACACTTGTGATGTCATATCATAATGTCATACCTGTGATGACACACCTGTGATTTATACCCATGTCATATCCATGATATCACTTGATGTCTCAACCATGTCATAACTGTGATATCACAGGTATAATGCCACACCTGTAATGTCACGCTCGTGATGTCATACCTGTGGTGTCTCACCCATGAGGTTATGTTCATGATTCATACCCATGTTATACCCATGTCATACTCATGATGTCACATACATCATGTCACACTCATGATGTCAAACCCATGATGTCACACTTGTGGTGTCATACACATGATTCATAACCATGACATACCCACCCATGCCATGCTTATAATGTCATACTTTTGATATCACAATCATGATGTCACACCCATTTTGTCATACCCATAACATCACACCCGGGATATCATAAACATGATGTCACACTAGTGATTTCCTGCCCATGATATCATACCCGTGATTCATAACCATGTCATACCCATGATATCACACATGATGTCACACTCATGTTGTCACCCCAGTTTAAATATAACCAAAATGTCACACTCGTGATGTCACACCCATAAATTAAATGTTGATAATAATAATAATAAAATAATAAAAATACAATATAATAATAATAATAAATAAGGTGAACTATGACCTGTAGCTAATGAAGTATTGATCATGGATATTGATCATTGATGGCAAATGCTGAATCAGAAATCACATTCATTTTTCTTTTATTTATTATTTACCTATTTATTTTCTGAATGAATCAAAGCAATCAAATTCAATCGATTTAAATGAAAAGTCACATGAGGAGACAGTCATATACGAACACCTAATGTATAATAACATACAATATATTATAATAATATATTCTTAGTAGTATATAATTATATTATCATATGATAATAATGTATACTAAATATATAATATAAGAAATTTAATACATCCTTACTTATTATTTGATATTTTATTGACATTTCATTTACATTTTAGAAAAAGATTAGAATCTTAATGTGAATAATGGCATGAAGAAATTCAATGTATCCTATTTTATTGTTGGAAAATACAATATATACAATATATTATAATAATATATTAATATTATATAATATAAATATATAATACTATAAATATATTATAGTATAATAGGGTATGATATATTTAATATTTTTTTATTACTGGATATTTAATTTATATTACATTTAAATTTATACTTTAGAAAGAAATTAGAATCTGAAAATAAATAATTGCCCTGAACAAATATATTTTTTTTCGTAAATGGATATTATAATCTATTATAATCTATTAATATATTATATAATATATTAATTTTAGTATATAAACAGTATCTTAATAATATGTTATATAATGTAATATGGAATAATATAATAAATTTAATAAATCTTTGCTTTATAATGATATATTGATTATGATTGATTGAGACAGAGTTTTTTTGGGTTTGCTTTATAATGACATATTGAGTATGATTGATTAATTGAAACAGTGTTTCTCTGGGTTAGTTTTATAATGATGTATTTATTATTATTGATTGTAAAAGTGTTTTTATTGCTTCGCTTTATAATGATGTACTGACTATGATTGATTAAGACAGAGTTTCTCTGGGTTTGCTTTATAATGATGTATTGATTATGATTGATCGAGACAGAGTTTGTCTGGTTTTGCTTTATAATGACGTATTATGTTTATTGATGACTTATGGAAATAATAAATCTATGAAATCATTACAATGATTCCATTAAGCAGACATTCAAGCCATAGCAAGCCTTGTATTGCACTTGAAATAATCTAATTAAACCAGCATATTTTTTTGTTGAAAAAAACCAGCATACATTCATTATAGTTATAATCTACTCTAGAAAATTTTAAAACCTAAAGCTATACTAGATATATACATACATATATATAATATATAATCTAAAATATATATACATTCTAGATTATATAGCACATATAATATATTATGTTTTATATATATGGTATATATCTTTTCTTATATATCATTATATATGATATGTAATACATATTTATTTTATATTTATATAATTACTTATATTTTATATTATACATAATATATGTAATATACTTTTATATCTTATATATAATGTATATATATAGTATACTTTCTATGTTATGTATAATATATATATATGATACATATAATTTTGTAGTATACAGTACATAGTACAGAGTATATAGTACATAGTATATAGTATATTGTATGCCATATATAGTATATATCCTATAGTATAGTATATAGTATACATTATGTCATATATCATATCATATATCATATATCATATATCATATATCATATGTGATATATCATATGTCATAATGTCATATGTCATAATGTCATATGTCATATGTTATATGTCATATGTTATATGTTATATATGTGTTATATATAACTATATATATATTATGTTTCACAATATATAATATATACTATATATAATCTAAAATGTACATAGCTACACAAATGAAATTGAAATACAGTTCCTCCAAGTCAATGGCACAAATGATGGCATGTATATCTTAATATGTGTGGTCTATTAATGTCTATTAATGTCTGCATTTAAATTAGGGAGATATTCTTTTTGTTGTCAAGTAAATAAAATTGAATTTTTAATGCATGTTACTAAAATGGAATAAAAGCAAAATGGAGGAGTGGAAATGTAAAACTGGGTTCTAGGGGGGAAAACGGGTCAAGGGATGATGTCCATAATATCAATAAATTAAAGTTGCAATGAAAATAAATAAAATAAAAATGAACAAATGAAAAATACAAAATAAAATAAACTATCCAATAAAAATTAAATTATATTAAATAAAATTTTAAAATGTGTAAAAAAGAAACAGTATTGTACTATGAGAACTGATATAATAAAATAAAATTAAATTAAAAATATTAAAAAAGAAATAGCAGTGTAACATGAGAATTGATATAATTAAATTAAATTAAAAGTATTAAAAACATAAGAAACAACATTGAAGTGTGAGAAGTTATATAATAAATTAAAATTAAATTAAATGTAACTTAAGAATATGTTTAAAAAAATAGCATTTTAGCATGATAACTGACATGACCACTGCCGATAGTATTCTGTGAAGCATTGAAAGAGTATGCTGGAAAGTAGGTAAATTGTATGATAGAATTTGTCCAAAGCCATCACACAGGAAATTAATCACCTATTTCAAAGATAAAAATACCTTGACTGTTACAAAGTATCCTGGATGAAATACCAGAATTTTATTTCATACTGAAGGCACCCACCACAGTAGGCGAAGGAATAAAACTCATGGCAGCAATGTGTGAGGGCAGCAGATTTTACATGGAAAAGAAGGATTAATTTTGTCTGAGATATACCTACATGGATACAGGAGTCGGATTAGTGTACTTATTTATTTACTTATTTTTTTGTTATTTTTTATTTTTTGATATTTTTGTTTTTATTTTATTTGTTTTTTATTTAATTTATTTTTATTCTTTTATTTATTTTTATTTCTTTTATTCGTTTTAATTTATTTATGTTTTTATTTAATTTTTAATTTTTATTTGTTTTTATTTGTTATATTTGTTTTTCTTTTTATTTTATGCCATTTGTTTTTATATGTTTTCATTTTATTTGTTTTTATTTATTGTATTTCTTTAATTTCTGGTTGTTTTATTTGTTTTTTATTACTTTATTTTTTTAAATTTTGTATTTGTTTTTTCTTTTTCATTTGTTTTTACTAGTGTTTTTATTTAATTTAATTCATTTCTAATTTTATTTTATATTTTTTGTTGTTACTTTGTTTATTCATTTTGTTTGTATTGATTTTATTTTATTGTTTTTATCTTATTTTATTTTTTAAGGTTTTTATTCGTTTTCTTTTTTATTTTATTCGAGTTTATTTGTTTTTATTTTGTTTTTTCTTGTTTTTGTTTATATTTCATTTTATTTGTTTTTTAATATGTTTGTAATTATTTATTTACTTATTTTTATTTATTACTTTGGTTACCTCTAATGAAACTAATGAAAATCTCACTTTGTCCACATATTATTTGAGATTACATGATATATGAAGGGATCTTCACGATTTTTGTGAGACTAACACAGGAAGAGAGCCTGTGACACACACACTGCGTGGTTGTGACAATAACACAGAAAGAGAGTGTGTGTGACTGACACAATGTGGTGGTGACAATAACACAGAAGAAAGTGTGTGACATACACAGCATGGTTGTGACAATAACACTAAAAGAGAGCATGTGTGAAAGACAGCATGGGTGTGACACCCTTGGCGCTGTTGTGACAATAACACAGGAAGAGATCATGTGTGTTTGTTACACACAGTGTGGTTGTGACAGTAACATGGGAAGAGAGCATGTGTGATAGACACAACATTGGTGTGACAATAGGACAGGAAAAGAGTATGTGTGACAAACAGGCATGGTTGTGACAGTAACATGGGAAGAAAGCATGTGTAACACACACAGCATGGTTGTGACAATAATATGGAAAGAGAGTGTGGATGACACACACAGCGTGGTTGTGACAATAACATGGGTTGAGAGTGGGTGTGACGAATAACACAGAAAGGGAACACACAGCTTGAATATGACAATAGCAGAGGAAGAAAGAGTGTGTGACACACACAGCATGGGTGTAACAATAACACGAGAAGAGAGTGTGTGTGACACACACAGCGCAGATGTGACAATGACATGGGAAGAGAGCATGTGTGACACAGACAGCATGGGTATGACAATAACACGGGAATAGAGTGTGGCATGTTCACATGTACATCATATTTTAATGTAATCACCATGAGAAATCTTTGGTGTGTTAATGTGTACTTGATATTTTAATGTAATCATGATGAAATGGGTGGCAAATTCATGTTTAAGTTATATTCTAATGTAATCATGGTAGAAGCTGTGGCGACTTCACATGTATGTGATATTCTAAAGTAATCATGATAGAAGCCATGGTGTGGTCACGTGTACATGATATTCTAATGTAATCATGGTGGAATGATTTATATTATATTATAAAAGTAATAGTAAAAGATAATATTAATTATAAAATAAGAATAATACTGAAATAATACTGAAATAATAGTGTAACAATAATAAAATATCAATAATACTAATATTAAAAATATGAAAAATAATTCAAATAAGCAATAATAATGATATAAAATCATACAGTAATAAAATAACATTGATACAAATGATATCGATAATAGTAAAATAATAAATAACAATAAAATAATGATACTACAATAAGATAATAATAATCATAAATAATAACAATGATAATTAAGAAATTATTATAATATAAATATTTACTAATAATACTGACAATAAAAATAGAAATACTACTACTACTAATAATAATAATAATAATAAATAGATTGTTGAAACCCCATGAAAATGTGTTACTGGAAGGTCTGCACTGAGTCATACATGAGCGCTTACAAATGTGCTAGTCTCTATAATAATAATATAATCATAGTAATACTGAAAATATTGTTATAAAATACTACTAATAAAATAACATATAATTAAATTAAAATAATATTAATATTAATGTTAACAAAATAATAATGTAAATTGTAATAATATAAATAAAATGATGTTTAAAAAATATAATATTAAAATATTAATATAACAATAATAACAATAATAAACAATAATAATAATTAAATTTGTATGTTGTTTGAATAAAGTAAAATAACTAGAGTGGAATACCAGGTTGGGTTTTCATTAATAGTTACAGGCAGAAAATAATAATAACAACAATGTTAATATTAATGATACAATATAGTTATAAAAATATATTAATGAAAATAATATAAGTAAAATATAAAATAAAAATGAAAAATAAATAATTTTGTTTCCAATTAAAATATCTGATTAAAATATGCAATAAAAATTTCTAATAATAAAAATATTCAATAAAAATATAAAATATTAATAAAAAATATTTTAAAAGTTTCTTCTACACTAACAGGATGTAAATATAAATAATTAAAATGTTCAATAAAATTAAAAAAAAATTGACTGTGATAAAAATGAGCAAATGATTGTTTACCTCAAGGTGTAATTCAAATTCCATAAGAAACAAACATTTTTATAGTTTATGATTTTATGTTATTTTATATAATTTATATAATTTTATATAATTTATATTCTTTTTGTTATTCATAAGATTCATATAATTTACATATTATATAATTTATATATGTTTTAAATTTTTATATAATTTTAAACAATTTATATATTCATATAAGCAAACAAGTGATCTATTTTATAAGTCATATACTTTATATAATTCATAAAATTGATATAATTTGTTTTATACAATTTATATAATTTCACATAATTTATATAATTAGTATAAGTTTATATATTTCTCATTATTTTATATACTTTGTATAATTTATATAATTGTATATAATTTATATAACTTACATAATTTATGTAATGTGTACAATTTTATTTAAATTGTATAATTTATACAAGATTCAGTGACATTAATCCATAAAGCTTAAATATATTTGTGCCCAACATCAACCTCTAAAAATAATGATGTAATGTTTAAAGTCATACTTAAATTATATTTATATTATATATTTACATTATATATTTACATTATAGTAATATTATATATTTACATTAACATCTTATTTACATTATCATGTTTACATTATCATTAGTACTTGTCAATGTTTGGGTGAAGAAAAGATTCTTGGCATTTCCTTCGTTTGTAAGTAAAGATTGTGAGAAACCCTGCCCTGACAGATAAACTATACTGCTATATACGGGATCGTGTTATATTATCTGAGAGAAAGACTATACTTCTATATATACAATAATGTTATATTACCTGATAGATACACTGTGATATGTGGGATAATATTATTTTACCTGACAGATACACTATATTGCTAAAATGATGACAAATATACAAAATTGGTATGAAAAACCTAAAATTGTTTATAAAAAAAAAATCCTAAAAACTTGAAGGGACATGTAAAATATGTCTCATGAAATTGAATATGATTGAAAATAATTTCTGATAAAATTAAATTTTTACATGGAAAAAGGATAAAAATCAAGATATACAAAAAATTTAATAAAAAATATAAAACATGTTTGGAAAAATTGAATCAAATGATGAGAAATAAAGAAAAAAATGTATAAAAATTGAATTTTTAAAAAAATTCATAAAATTTAAAAGTTAAATACTGACAGAAAATATTTCTTAAAAATTGAATGTGATTTAAGTAAAATTTCTCATAAAATTGAATATTTGCATGGAAGAAATGTTTGATAAAAATGAAGACATTGAAAAATCTAGTGATGAAAATTAAGATACTGAAAATTGATGAAAAAATACAAATTATATTGAAAATGTTTGGTTAAAATGATGACAAATATAAAAAAGTTTGAAAACTTTGAAATTTAAAAAAAAATTCCTAAAAATATTGAAAATTGTCAGGAAAAATTTTCATATAAAATTGAATGTGATTCTTAGAAAATTTCTTATAAAATTGAATATTTGCATGCAAAATATGTTTAAAAAAGTTGAAGACATTGTTGAATAGTGATGAAAATGAAAATAAAGAGTGAAAATTTCATGAAAATGTAGAAAGCATACATATAAAAAATTTGATTAAAATGATGACAACTACAGGAAATACTGTATGAAATAATTGAAACAGTTTTTTAAAAATTTTTAAAAAATTGAAGATTTACAAGGAAAAAATATCTCATGAAATTCAATGTAATTTAATGAGAATTTCTGATAAAATTGAATATTCCTATGAAAAACTGTGTGATAATAATGAAGACATTGTTGAAAAAACTAGTGATAAATATTAAGATAAATATTGAAAATTTGATGAAATATACAAACCATGAAGATATTTTGATTAATCATCCCCTTCCTAGGTCTATGGTTGTTATCTCTGGCATTCCTATTTTTTAAGAAAAGGCTCTTTCCTGAAGCCATGCCTCAGGTGGGGGTAAGGTTCCCAGGCCTGACAGAAAACACCCAAGTCTCCAGAACCCTTCAATGGTATGGGAGCTCCCCCATAATCCTATGCAAGCAACCTCATTCTGTGACCCAAGGGCAAGAGGAGCATAGGCATTGTCTTGGCTTGAGGTCAAAGTGATTAAAACAGCCAGAGGGTGCAGTTGGTCCTTAGTGAATCATAATGGCCAGGTCCCTTAAAAGCCTCTTGGCTCTGATGCCTGACACAGAAACAAGCAGCAGAGTCTGGGCTTCTCTTCACTAGCTTACCTTTCCTAACATCCAGAGAGGTGAGACAGGATGAATGCTGAAAAGCCATCTGGCCTTCTCTGCCCTATTTAGGAATTTCTGGAAGAGTAGACATGGTTGTGGAATTAAAAGATGGACAGTCTCAGATCCCAGAAAACTGGGAGTTCAGAGGAAGGAAGAATAGCAAAATATATCCTAAGAGCTGCATGGTAGTTGGTGAAGGGCTGGGGTGTGGTGGAGGTGGGGTGGAGGGTTAGAGAGAGGAGAGAGATTGTGATGAAGCTGGAATTATCTCATAATGGTTGCCTGGTTTTCTGGTCAGTTGCCTGGAGATGCTTACTTGGTAGGTGCTTAGAATTGGAAGCTCGAGGTCAGGGCCTGGTTGTCAAGGGGGCAGGTTGGGATGGAATATTCATTTCTTCTTTTGATATGTCCTTGTCCACAGCTCAGGGTGCTAGGTGTCCTGCAGGAAAGATTGTGGAATTGGGCAGCCCGCATCTCTCTTCCTCTGAGGTGAACATATGACTAGATGACTTTGTGTGGAAGCATCCACCAGAATTCATATTGAGGGGTACCTGAGATACCAACATGTATGCCCGGGTAAGTAGATCAAGGTTTTTAGGGGGCCCTTCTTTTCATCTCCCACTTCACCATGTGGTCAGGCCAGGGATACTGAAGGAGTCAAGGACAAAGAGCACCCCCCCTATTGCCCTAGGTCCAGTGCAGAGCCTCCTACTGCTAGGTGGCAGGCAGAGTTGGGCCATGGAGAAGGTTGATTCTTCACCCCACACCGTGTGGGTTCATCTTCCCCTTTTCCTTGAGCTCTCTGTCTTCACGACCAGGGTGTGCTACCAGCTGAGGATAATCCTGGGAGGTCCTTTTTGTCTGGGTGCCTTGGCCTGGCAAATTGAGAGCCTGTGGCCAGTAACAGAGGAGTCTGCATCTCTAAGAAGAGAACTGGCTGTCCGATTTATGGGCAACCCCATGTGGGCGGGGTCAGGCAGGCAGGTGCTGGATCAATCTCTGGACCACACCCAGTCTGAGTGTCCTGGCTGTGCACTGAGTGAGCGGTGTCAGTTCCTGGTCCTCAACTCCAGGCATTTGATTCTGCGGCTCTTTCCCTTGGCTCCAGATTGGCAGGGGTTTAGGTCGGGCTCCCACAGGATCCTTTGCAAGTACCTGCTCAGTCCTCTTAGTGCTTGCCACCCTCCTGCTGGACCCTTCAGTGGCTGGCAGGTGCCCTGCAGTTGAGGAGCACCTGTGATGGGTGACCCTTCCTTCTCCACTATGCACAACCTCCTGTTCCCCAACACTTATGTACCAACATCCATATTCCTGAACCTTACAGGCAGGAGAGAGCATGCACACACAGAAGTGCAGGAGCATGCACACACACACACACACACACACACACACACCATGCAACAACATACAAAAACATAGCTTAGGTATTCTCAGTGTCCTTCATGAACACCAATCTCTAGACAGTGAAAGTGAGATATAGTTATTATTATTACTGAGATGTTGTTATTATTATTAGTGAGATATTGGTATTATTATTAGTGAGGTATTGTTTTTTTAGTGAGATATTTGCTTATTATTAATGAGATACTGTTGTTTTCTTAGTGAAATATTGTTGTTAATTTTAGTGGTATAGTATTATTATTAGTGAGATATTGTTATTATTTGTGAGATATTGTTAATGTTTTAGTGAAATATTTCTGTTATTACTGAGATATTCTTGTTATTATTAGTGAGATGTTGCAATAAATATTGAGATATTATTATTACTCTTAGGATATTTTTATTATTAGGAAAAATAGTAGTTATTATAACTAAAAGATTGGTACTATTAGTGAGATACTGTTATTATTAGTGAGATATTGTTATTATTAGTGAGTTATTATTGATTTTATTCATGAGATATTGTTACTATTATTAGTGAAATATTGTAGTTATTAGTGAGATACTGTTGTTATTATTAATGAGATATTATTGTTATTACTAGTGAGATATTGCTATTATTATTAGTGAGATATTGTTTTTATTATCAGTGAGATAATGTTATAAATATTAGTGAGGTATTATTATTAGTGTGATATTTTTATTATTAGTGAGATAGAGTTATTAGTAGTAGTACAATATTGTTAACATTATAATGAAATATTGTTGTTATTATTAGTGAAATATTGTTATTAGTGAGATGTTGTTGTTATTTTTAGTGAGATATTGTTGTTATTTTAAGTGAGATACAATTATTAGTGAGATACTGTTGTTATTATTAGAGATAAATTGTCGTTAAAATTAGTGAAATATTGTTGTTATTTTTAGTGAGGTATTGTTAATATTAGTGAAGTAATGTTACTAAGTGATATTCTTATTAATATTAGTGAGATATTTTTATTAGTGAGGTTTTTTGTTATTATAATTGAGATATTGCTATTAGTGAGATATTTTTGTAATCAGTAGTGTGGTTTTTATTATTAGTGAGGTTTTACTCTTAATATTGGTTAGCTATTGTTATTAGTGAGACTTTTTCTTATTAGTGAGATATTATTATTATTTATATATTGTTATTATTAGTGAGATTTTGTGGTAATTATTATTAATGAGACTTTTTATTATTAGTGAGATATTGTTATTATCAGTTATATACTTTTATTATTGTTAGTGAGAGATTGTTATTATTAGTGAGATATTGTTGGTATTAGTGAGATAATAATATTTTAATGAAATATTTTTATTACTAGTGAGATACTATTGTTGTTGTAGTGAGATATTGTTGTTATTTGAAATGAGATGTTATTATTATTAGTGAGATATTCTTATAATTATTAGTGACATATTATGGCACTATCAGTGAAATGTTGTTTTTATTATTAGTGAGACATTATTGTTACCATTAGTGAGATATTGTTACTATTAGTGAGATATTATTGTTATTAGTTAGATATTGTTCTTATTATTAGTGAGATGTGGTTATTTTAAGAAACGGTTATTATTAGTAGTGAGATATTGTTGGTATTATTAATAAAATATTGTTTTCATTATGAGTCAGATAATATCATTAATAGTGAGATATTTTTGTTAATATTAGTGAGATACTATTGTTATTATTGTTGAGAAATTATTATTAGTGAGATGTTATTATTAGTGAGATAATGTTAATATTAGATATTGTTGTTAATATTAGTGAGATGTTATTATTAGTGAGATAATGTTAATATTAGATATTGTTGTTAATATTAGTGAGATTTTTTTGGTATTATTAGTGAGATATTGTTATTACTGAGATATATTTGTTATTATTCATGAGATATTGTTATTATTAGTGAGATATTGTGGTAATTATTAGTGAGATATTATTAGTAGTAGTAGTGAGATATTGTGAACAGTGAGTTATTGTTATTATTATTAGTGAGATATTGTTATTTTTCATGAAATATTATTATCTGAAGTATATTGTTGTTATTATTAATGAGATATTATTATTAGTGAGATAATGTTACCATTACTATTATTATTATTAATATTACTATTATTATTAGTGAGATATTGTTATAATTATTGAGTTATTGTTGATATTTTTAGTGAGTAATTTCTGATATTATTAGTGCGATGTTATATAAGTGAGATACTATTATTATTAGTGAGATATTGTGGTTATTATTAGTGAAATATTATAATAATTATTATTAAGATATTTTTGTTATTAGTGAGATATCATTATTATCAGTGAGATATTTGTTAGTACTATTAGTGAGAAACTGTTTTTATTAGTAAGATACTCTTATTATTAGGGGGATATTTTTGTGCTTATTAGTGAGATATTGGTTTAATTATTATTGAGATATTGTCATTTTAAATGAGATATTGCTATTATTATTAGTGAGATACTTTTGTAATTATTAGTAAGATATTGTTGGTATTATTATGAAATGTTGTTTCTATTATGAGTCAGATATTATTGTTATTATTAGTGAGATATTTTTATTATTAGTAAGATATTGTTAACATTTTAATAAAATATTGTTTTTATTATTAATGAGATTGTTGTTAATATTGGTAAGATATTTTTGTTATTATTAGTTATATATTACTTTATTATTAGTGAGGTATTGTTATTATTAGTGAGATATTCTTAACATTTTAATGAAATATGTTTGTTCGTGTAATTGAGATATTGTTAATATTATGGAAAAATTGTTACTATTATTGAAAGACTGTTATTGTTAGTGAAATATTTTTGTTATTACTAGTGAGGTACTATTATTATTATTAGTGAGAAACTGTTTTTATTAGTGAGATATTGTTTTTATTATTAGGGGGATATTTTTGTTTTTATTAGTGACATATGTTGTTATTATTGAGATATTGTCATTTTAAATGCAATATTATTATTATTAGTGAGATTCTGTTGTTATTATTAGTGAGATAATGTTACTATAAGATATTGTTGTTAATATTAGTGAGATAATTTTATTAGTAGTAAGATATTTTTGTTATAATTAGTGAGACATTGTTATGACTGAGATATTATTTTTATTATTAGTGAGATATTCTTATTATTACCAAAATGTGTTATTATTTGTGAGATAGTCTGGTAATTATTAGTGAGATACTGTTATTATTATTAGTGAAATATAGTTACTAGTGAGATATTGTTATTATTATTAGTGAGATATTGTTACTGTTAGTGAGATATTGATATTATTATCTGAGGGATATTATTATTATTATCATTATTATTATTATTAGTGAGATAATGTTATTATTAGTGATATATTATTGTTATTAGTAGTAAGATAATGTTACTATTAGACATCATTGTTAATATTAGTGAGATATTTTTATTAGTAGTGAGATATTGTTATTACTGATATATTTTTGTTATTATTAGTGGGTTATGGTTATTCTTTTTGAAATATTGTTATTAGTGAGATATTTTAATAATTATCAGTGAGATATTTTGGTAATTATTAGTGAGATATTGTGATTATTATTAGTGAGATATTTTTGTTTTCAGTGAAATATTATTATTATTAGTGAAATATTGTTATTATTAGTGAGATACTGTTTTTATTATTAGAGAGATATTGTCGTTTTTATTAGAGATATTGTTATTATTAGTGAGATAATGTTACTCTTAGTGAGATATTGTTAATAGGAGTGAGCAATTTTTGATATTTTTAGTGAGATATTGTGGTTATTATTAGTGAGATATTGATATTAGTGAGATATTGTTGTTATTATTAGTGAGATATTTTATTATTAATAGTGAGATACTGTTATTTGTGAAACATTTTTGTTATTAATACACTGATATTGTTACTATTAGTGAGACATTTTTAGTATAATTGAGATATTTTTACTATTGAGATATTTTAATTTTAAATGACATATTGTTATGTTTATTAATGAGATATTGTTTTTATTATTAGTGATATATTGTTGGTATTATCAGTGAAATATTGTTGTTATAATTTTGAGATATTATTGTTATTATTAAAGAGATGTTGCTATTATTAGTGAGATATTGTTATTATTATTAGTGAGATATTTCTGTTATTAGTGATGTATTGTTATTATTTATGAGATATTGTTTTTATTAGTAGTAAGTATCATTTTAATGAAATATTGTTATTACTAGTTAGAAAATTTTGTTATTATTATTGAGATAGTATTCTTATTTTAGAGAGATATTTTTGTTATTAGTGTGATATTAGTGTTATTATTAAGATTATGTTATTCATAGTGATATATTGTTATTATTACTAGTAAGATATTTCTATTGTTACTACTGAGATATTGTAACTATTTGTGAGATATCGTTTTGTTTTTAGTCTGATACCGTTTTTAATATTAGTGAGAAATTTTTGTTAATTTTAGTGAGATATTGTTATTTTTAGTGAGATATTGTTATTATTTTTGAAATATTGTTACTGTTTGTTATATATTGTTGGTATTAGTGAGATATTGTTGGTATTATCAGTGAAATATTGTTTTTATCATTACTGAGATATTACTGTTATCATTAGTGAGATATTGTTATTATTATTAGTTCAATATTGTTAACATTTTAATGAAACATTTTTATTACTACTAAGATATTTTTGTTATTATTAGTGAGATATTATTGTTATTATTAAAGAGATATTTTTGTTATTAATAGTGAGATATTTGTGTTACTATTATTAAAATTTGTTATTAATACTGATATATTCTTATTATTACTAATGAGATATTTTTGTTACTATTACTGAGATATTTTAACTATTTGTGAGATTGTTTTTGTTATTAGTGAGATATTGTTATTATTAGTGAGATATTATTATTATTAGAAGAATATTTTTGTTATCAGTGAGTTATTGCTGTTGTTATTATTAATATATCATTATTAATAGTGAGATACTGTTATTATTATTAATTGGTGAGATATTTTTGTAAGTGTTACTTAACAATTGTTATTATTAATTAGATATTGTTATTATTATTCACAAGTTATTATTCTTATTATTAGAGAGATATTTTTGTAATAGTGAGATATTACTTTTATAATTATTAATATATTAATATTAATAATAAGATCATGTTATTATTATTAGTGAGATATATTATTAGTGAGATATTTTTGATATTATTGATGATGTCATTATTATTGAGATATTGTTAATAGTGAGATAATGTTATTATCAGTGAAATATTGTTATTTTTGAAATACTATTTTTATTACTGGTGAGATATTGTCATCATTATTAGTGCAATATTTTTAACATTTTAATGAAATATTGCTCTTATTATTAGTGAGATGTTATTTTAAGAGGAATATTATTATTTTTTGTGAGTTACTGCTGTTATTATTAGTGTTATATTGTTATTTTTAGTGAGATATTCTTATTATTAATGTGATATGTTTGTTATTAGAAATACTGCTGTTATTATTAGTGATATATTTTTATTAATAGTGAGATATTAATGTGATATGTTTGTTATTATTAGTGACATAATCTTACAATTATTGAGATATTGTTGTTAATATTACTGAGATATTATTATTATTAATATGATATTGTTAACAAATTAATGAAATATTCTTGTTATTGCAAATGAGATATTGTTGTTATTATTAGTGAGTTAATGTTATTATTATTAGTGAGGTATTGTGATTATTATAAGATATTGTTAACATTTTAATGAAATATGCTTGTTATAAGTGAGATATGTTATTATTATTGTTGAGATATTGTTATTAGTAAGATATTTTTGTTATTACTACTGTGATATTGTTACTATTATTGACATATTTAGAGAGATATTTTTGTTATTTTTGAGAGATATTTCTGTTATTATTATAAAGATATATTTATTAATAGTGAGATTTTTATTAGTAGTAAGATATTGTTATTATTCATGAGACATTGTTATTAATGAGATATTTTTTCTATTAGTAATGAGATATTGTTATTACTAGTAGTAAAATATTGTTGTTATTAGTGAGATATTGTTTTTATTAGTGAGATATTATGGTTTTTAGTAGTAAGATATTGTTATTAGTGAGATATTGTTAGTATTTTTGAGATATTGTTATTTTTTTACTGAGATAATGTTACTATTTGAGAGATGTTATTATTAGTGACATATTGTTGTTATTATTAGTGAGATATTGTTATTCTTATTAGTGAGACATTGTTACTATCTGAAAAATATTGTTATTATTAGAGAGATATTGTTGTTATTATAAGAGAGATATTGTTATTATTAGTGAGATATTGTGGTTTTTAGTAGTGAGTTATTGTTATTAGTGAGATATTGTTAGTATTTTTGAGATATTGTTATTTTTTTACTGAGATATTGTTACTATTTGAGAGATATTGTTATTATTAGTGATATATTGTTGTTATTATTAGTGAGATATTATTCTTATTATTGAGACATTGTTACTATTTGTAAAATATTGTTGCTATTATTAGAGAGATATTGTTGTTATTATAAGTGAGATATTGTTATTATTAGTGAGATATTTTAGTTATTATTACCGAAAGATTCTTATTATTAGCGAGACATTGTTGTTATAATTAGTAAGATATTGTTATTATTAGTGAGATATTGTTTCCATTATTAGTGAAATATTGTTATTAAGGAGATATTTTTGTTATTATTTTTAGATATTGTTATTATTAGTATATTATTATTAATATTAGTGAAATTTTGTTATTAATAGTGAGATACTGTTATTATTAGTGATATATTTTTGTTATTACTGAAAATTGCTATTATTAGTTAAATATTGGTTATTACTGAAATATTGTCATTATTAGAAAAAAATTTTATTGAGATATTTTTGTTATTACTAGTGAGATATTGTTTTTATTATTAGAGAAATATTTTATACTTGTGTTGTCACACACATGATGCCACACTGGCATTTTCACAAACATAATATTACACCTGTAATGTCTCATGAGTGTTGTTACACTTACAATGTAACACCCATGATGTCATACCCATGATGTCACACTCCTGAGTCACACCCATGATGTAATACCTGTAATGCCATCACTGTGATGTCATACCCATGATGTCATACTCCTGATGTCATACACTTGATGTCACAATCATGATGTCACACACACAGTATCACAACAGTGATGTGACACCCTTGATATAACACTCATGTTACACCTGTGATGTTTCATGTGTGATTTCACACCTATAATGTCACAGCCATGATGTCATACCCATGATTTATATCCATATCATACACATGTCATACCCATAGTGTCATTAGCTTGATGTCAAACTCCGAATGTAACACCCATGATGTCAAACCCAGGATGTCTTACCCATGATGTCACATAGTGATATCATACCTGTGATGACATACCCATGATTCATATCCATATCATACCCATAATATCATACACTTGATGTCTCATCCATGATGTCATACCAACAATGTCACAACAGTGATGTCACACCCATGAGGGCACACTCATGTTGTCATTCCCATGATGTGACACCTATGATGTGACACCTGTGATGTGACACCTGTGATGTCACACCCCTGATATCATACTCATGATGTCTAACCATGTCATACCCATGATGTCATACAGATCACACTTTTGATGTCACACCCAGAATGTCCTTTACTTTATGTCACAATCATGATTTTACACCCAAGATGTAACACCCATGATGTTATGCCCATGATTCATACCCATGTCATACGCATGATGTAATACACTTGATGTCACACCTGTCATGTCACACACATCATATTATACCTGTGATGTCACACCCATGATGTCAGACCTGTGAAGTCAAACCAATAATGTCACACCTGTGGTGTCATACTCATGATTCATTACCATGACATACCCATGTCATACCCATGATGTCCTACACTTGATGTCACACTCCTGATATCATACCTATGATGTCACAACTGTAATGTAACACCTGTGGTTTCACACACATGATGTCACACCCGTGATGTCAAACCCAATACATCTTGCCCATGATATCACACATTGATGAAATACCTGTGATGTCATACTTATGAATTATAACCACGATGTCATATATTTTATATCACTCTCGTGATTTTATATCCAGAATATCCTATACTTTATGTCACAATCATGGTGATTATCCTACAATTGATGTCACAATTATTGTGTCATACACTTGATATCACAATCATGTCACACCCACAATATAACAACAGTGATGTCATACCCATGATTCATACCCATCTCATACACGTGTCATACCCACAATGGCATTCACTTGATGTCAAACTCTGGATGTTACACCCATGATGTCACACATGATGTCAAACCCCTGATGTCTTACACATGATGTCAGTGATGTCACACCCTTGATGTCACACTCATAATGTCACAACTAGGATATCTCATGAGTGATGTCACACCTATAGTGTCATAGACATGATGTCATACCCATGATTAATATCCTTCTGATACACATGTCATAACCACAATGTCAAACTCCAGACATCACACCCGTAATTTCACACCCCTGATGTCATATCTGTGATGTCATACTTATGTTTCAAAATCATGTCACAACAATGATGTCATACCTGTGATGTCACACCTGTGATTTCACACACATGTCTCTCTCATGATGTCACACTTGTGATGTCACACCCATAATATCACACAAGTGATATCACAAAAATGATTCCTACCCATGATGTCATACCTGTGAAATCTCACCCATATCAGACCCATGATGTCATACCTGTCATGTTGCACCCATGATGTCATACTGTCATGTCATACATGTAATTTCACACTCATAATTTCATACCTGTCATGTCATACCCATGTTGTCACACATGTGATGTCATACCATTATGTCACACCTGCCATGTCACATGCATGATGTCATACCCTTGATGTCACATCCATGATGTCACCCCTGTGCTTTCACACACAAGATGTCACACCTGTGATGTCATACCCTTGATATCATACCCATAATCTCATACTTCTGATGTCATACCAGTTATGTCAAACTAGTGATGTCATACATGTGATTTCATACCCACAATGTCACAACTGTGATGTCACACCCATGAGGCCGAACCAAATTATGTCCCACAAATAAAGTCATACTCATGTCATACCCATGATGTCACACCCATAATGTCATACCCATGATGTCATACCTATGATGTCACAACCAAATGTTACACTTGTGATGTCACACTTGTGATGTCACACTTGTGATGTCACACTTGTGATGTCACACTTGTGATGTCACACTTGTGATGTCACATTCATGATGTTACTCTTGTTATGTCACACCCCTGATGTCATACCTGTGATGTCATAACCATAATGTCACAACTGTGATGTCACACCCATGAGGTCACACTCTTGATGTCACACTTGTGATGTCACACCACTGATGTCCTAAAATTTATGTCACATTCATGATGACATACAGTTGATGTCACAATCATGATGTCATACCCACAATGTCACAACAGTAATGTCACACTTTTGATGTCACACTCATGTTATACCTGAGATATATGATGTCACACCTATAATGTCACAGCCATGATGAGGGCACACTCATGGTGTCATTCTCATGATGTGACACCTATGATGCCACACCCATGATGCCACAACCCTGATGTCATAACTGTGATGTCATACTTATGATTTGTAACCATGTCATACCCATGATGTCATACATGTTACATCACACTCATAATGTCACACCCACATGACATCATACCCATGATGTCAAATGCATGATTCTTAACAATCTCATATCCTTGTCATACAGGTGACGTCACATCGTGAAATCATACCCATGATGTGACACCCATGATATCACACCCTTAATGTCACATCCATGATGTCACACTTCTGATTTCACACCATAATCTCACACTTGTGATGTCATACCTGTTATGTCAAACTAGTGATGTTATACCTGTGATTTCACACCCCTGATATCACTCTTGTTATGACAAACCCCTGATGTCATAACTGTGATATCATACTTATTTGTAACCATGTCATACCCATGATGTCATATATGTTATATCACACTCATAATGTCACACCCATGGTTCTTAACCATCTCATATCCTTGTCATACACTTGATGTCAAATACGTGAAGTCGAACCCATGATGTCAAACCCATGATGTCAAACCTCTGATGTCATACCTATGGTTTCACAGATGTGATATCACACTCATCATGTCAACCATGATGTCATATCCATGATGCCACAACCATGAGGTCACACAAAAGATATCACACTCAGAATGTCACATTCATAATGTTACACCTATGAAGGCTCAACTGTGATGTCAAACCTATAATATCACATGCATGATTTATATACATTTTATACACATGATGTCATACCTGTGATGTCACACCTGTGATGTCATATCTATGATGTCACTCTCATGATATCCTGCCTGTGATGTCACATGTGTAATGCCAAACCATAATATCACACCTGTGATGTCACACCCATTATGTCATATCCTGATGTCACACCCATGATATCATACATTTGATATCTCAACCATAATATCACACCTGTGATGTCAAACCCATGATGTTATACTCATGATGTCATACCTGTATGTCACACCAATGATATAACACCAGTGATTTCACACCTGTAATGTTACATCCATGATGTCACACCCATGATGTCACACTCAGTGCTACATCTGTGATGTCTCAATGATTTATACACATTTCATAACCATGACATCACACCTGTGATGTCACTCTCATGATGTCATACTTGTTATGTCACACATATTATGTCATACCTGTAATGTCATATCCATGATGTCACACCCATGGTGCCATACATGTGTTGTCATTCCTATGATATCATATGATATGATGTTACTCCCATAATGTCATACCTCCGATGTCAAATGTCAAATTGTTACTATTTGTGAAATATTGTTATTATTAGAGACATATTGTTATTATAAGTGAGATATTGTTATTATTAGTGAGATATTTTAGTTATTATTACCAAAAGATTCTTATTATTAGTGAGATGTTGTTATAATTAGTAAGATATTATTATTAGTGAGATATTGTTTCCATTATTAGTGATACCGATGATGTCATATCTGTGATGTCACACATAATGTTCCACCTGTGATGTCTCATCTGTGATGTCAAACCTATAATATCACACCCATGATTTATATATATTTCATACACATGATGTCATACCTGTGATGTGACATGTGTAATATCACACTTATAATTTCACACCCATGATGTCATACCCTTGATGTCCTATGTGTGATGTCACAGCCATGATATCACATTCATGATGTCATACCCATGATGTCACACCTATGATGTCATACCTCTGATGTCACACATGTAATGTCACACCTATAATTTCACACCCATGATCTCATACCCATGAAGTCACACCCATAATGTCATACATTTGATATCACACCTGTGATGCCATATCTGTGATGTCATACCTCTGATATCACACTCATGATGTCATACCCGTGATGTTACACACATGATGTCACATTTGTGCTGTCACATCTGTGATATCACAGCCATGATGTCACATGCATGATATCATACCTGTGATGTCATACCTGTGATATCATACCTGTATTAAACCTATAATTTGACACTCATGATGTCATACACTTGATGTCATACACATAATGTCATATCTGTGATACAACTCACATAATGTCATACCTGTGTTGTCACACCCATGATGTTACACGGGTAATGTCATACCCATAATGTCACAACCATGATGTTACACTCATAATGTTACACCTGTGGTGTCTCAACTAGGATGTCAAACCTATGATATTATACCCATCATTTATACTCATTTTATACCTGTTATGTTATTAATGTCACAACTGTGATGTCACAATTGTGATGTCATACCTGTTATGTCACACCCATAATTTCACACCCATAATGTCATACCCTTGATGTCACACCCAGGGTATCATACCTGTGATATCACAACCATAATATCATAACTGTTATATCACACCATAATGTCACCCTCGTGATGTCACACCTATTATGTCACACCAGTGATGTAACACCGGTGATGTCATACCCATTATCTCATATCTGTCATGACACATACATGATGTCATACCCATGATTTCATACCTGTGATATCACACCCATGATATCACACCATTAATGTCAAAACCATGATGTCATACTAGTGATGTCTTACCTGTGATATCATACCCATGTTTCATTTCCATGTAATACCCATGATCTCTTTTTCATAAATGAATAATATAATCTATTATAATATATTAATATTATTATATAATACAGTATCTTAATAATAATACTATGTTATATAATATAATGTGGAATAATATGATAAATTTAATAGTTTTTGCTTTATAATGATGTATTGATTATGATTGATTGAGACAGACTTCATTTGGTTTTGCTTTATAATGCCATATAGATTATGATTGATTACTTGAAGCAGAGTTTCTCTGGGTTAGCTATATAATGATGTATTTATTATGATTGATTAAGACAGAATTTCTCTGGGTTTGCATTATAACAATGTATTGATTTTCATTGATTGAGACAGTTTCTCTGGGTTTGCTTTATAATGATGTATTATGTTTTTTGATTACTTATGGGGATGAAAAATCTATGGGATCATTACAACGATTCCATAAAGCAGTCATCCAAGCTATAGCAAGCCTTATTTTGCAGGTGAAATAATCTAATTAAACCAGCATATTAATTTGTTAAAAAAATAACAGCAGACATTCATTATAATCTACTCTAGAACAATTGAAAACCTAAAGCTAGATTATATATATACATACATATATAATATATATAATCTATAATATATATACATTCTAGATTACATAGCACATAGTATATAGTATATTGCACATAATATATAACATATATTGTATAGTATATAATACAAATTGTAAGTATTATATAATCTAAAATGTACAAAACTACACAAATGAAATTAAAATACAATTCCTCCAAGCCAATGGCACAAACTATTGCATGTACATATCTTAATATATACGTGTGGTCTATCAATGTCTGCTTTTAAATTAAAGTGATTTTCATTTCATTCTCAAGTAAACAAGATTGAATTTTTAATGCATGTTATTAAAATATTAATAACACTGATATTATAAATATAAAATATATATAAATAATTCAAAAATATTAATAATAATGATATAATAATCATACAATAATTATACTGATACTAACGATATTGATAATAGTTAAATAATAATAGTAATTATATAAGAATAGAATTAAGATACTGCATTAAGAAAAAAATTATAACATAATAACAATGATAATAAATTATAATAATATAAAAATTTGTAAATAATACTGACAATAAAAATAGAAATAATAATAATAATAATAATAATAATAATAATAATAATAATAAAATTGTTGAGACCCTGAGGATATATGTTACTGGAAGGTCTGCACTCAGTCATACATGAGAGCTTACAAATGTGCTAGTCTCTATAATAATAATATAATAATAGTAATGCTAAAATAATGTTATAAATAAAAATAATAAAATAATAAATAAATAAAAATATTAATAGTAATGTTAATTAAATAATAAGAATTGTAATAATATAAATAAAATAATATTAATAAAAATAATATAATCTTAAAATATTAATAAAAACAATACTAACAATAATAATAATAAACAATAACAATAATTAACTTTGTATAATATTTGAATAAAATAAAATAACTAGAGTGGTCTACCAGGTTGTGTTTCCATTAATAGGTACAGCCTGAAAGTAATAATAATAACAACAATAATAATATTAACGGTAAATATAGTTATAAAATTATATTAATAAAAATATTGTAATTAAAATATAAAATAAGAAATATCTAATTAATAAAGCCAATTAAAATATCTGATTAAAATATGTAATAAAAATATCCAATAATAAAAACATCCCAAAAAATATAAAAAAATAATAAAAACACTTTAAAAGATTCTTTTATCTTAACAGGATATAAAAAATGTAAATAATTAAAATGTTCAATAAAAATATTATTAAATATTGACTGAGGTAAAAAAGACCAAATGATTGTTTACCTCAAGGCCTAATTCAAATTTTGTACGACACAAACATTTATATAGTTCATTATTTTATGTTATTTAATCTAATTTGTATCATTTTATATAATTTATATAATTTATATACTTTATATAATTTATAAGATTCATATAATTTATGTATTATACAATTTAAATAATTTATATATGTTATATAATTTCATATAATTTTACAACATTTATATATATATAAGCAATATAATTGATCTTTTTTATATGTTATATATTTTATATAATTCATATATTTGATATAATTTATGTTTTGAATAATTTATATAATTTACAGTATTTTATATCCTTTTTATTACTTATATAATAGTATATAATTTATATAATTTATATAACTTACATAATTTAAATAATGTATATAATTTTATGTACTTTGTATAATTTATACAAGATTCAGTGACATAAATACATAAAGGTTAAATATATTAGTGGCCACCATCAACCTCCAATAATAATGACATGATGTTTAAAGTCATATGCAAGTTATATTATATATTTATTATATTATATATTTATATATATTATATATTTATATTATATATTTATAATATATTTTTACCTTATATTAATATTATATATTTATGTTAACACCTTATTTACATTATCATGTTTACATTATCATTAGTACTTATCAATGTTTGGGTGAAGAAAAGATTCTTGGCATTTCTTCTTTCTGTAAGAAAAGATTGTGAGATATTGTGTCCTGACAGATAGATTATACTGCTATAAATGGAATAATGTTTCATTACCTGACAAATAGATTATACTGCTATATATAAAATAATGTTATATTATGTGATACACTATACTGTGGCATATGGGATAATATTATTATACCTGACAGATACACTATACTGCTTAAATGATGACAAATACAGAAAAAAGTTATGGAAAACATAAAATTGTTTATAAAAATTGAAGGGATGTGTAAACGTCTTATGAAATTGAATGTGATAGAAAAAATTTCTGATAAAATTGAATTTTTGCATGGAAAATAATAAAAAATAAGATAAAAAATTTAATGAAAAATATTAAAGATGAGAAAATCGAATCAAATGATGACAAATTAAAAAATTTATAAAAACTTGAATTAAAAAAATTCATAAAATTTGAATATTGACAAAAATTATTTCTTAAAAAAGTGAATGTAATTTTAAGTAAAATTTCTTGTAGTATTTGCATGGAAGAAATGTTTGATAAAATTAAAGACATTGAAAAATTGAATGATGAAAATTAAGATAGTGAAAATTTGATGAAAAAATAAATTATATGGAAAAAGTTTGGTTAAAATGATGGCAAATATAAAAAAGTTTTAACAATTATTAAAAAAATTAAAAATTGTAAAGAAAAAAATCACATGAAAGTGAATGTGATTCTAGGAATATTTCATATAAAATTGAATATTTGTGTGCAAAATATGTTTGATAAAGTTGAAAAACTAGTGATGAAAATAAAAATACTGAAAATTTGATGAAAAAGTAACACACATATGAAAATTTGATTAAAATGATGGCAAATACAGAAAAAATGTTTCTAAAAGAGGTAATATTTTCTAAAAACTCCTAAATAAATTAAACGTTCACAATAAAAATTCACTAATTATCTAATTATTATAATTTATCTAATTTATATATTTTATAGAATTTATAGAATTTGTACAACTTATAGTATTTCAACTAATTTACCCAATTTGTATAATTTCATAAAATTTAAATATTCTATATAATTTTATAATGTATATATCTTATATAACTCATGTAATGTATATAAATTTATGTAATTTATAAACATTATGTAGTATTTACTTGCATATAAGTTTATATATATTCATGGCCACTGTCAACACCTAATGATATTGATGTGTTTTTCATAGTCATATTTACATCATATTTATATTATATATTTGCATTATACATCTATGATATACATTTACATTATCATTATATTTACATTATATTTAAATAATATAGTTATATTATATATTTATATTATCATTGTATTTATATTATACTAATATATACTTATATTACTTTTATAGGATATATTAGCAGTATCATTCTATTTACAATATCATTATAATAAAAATTATAATGAAATATTACAATAGTAAACTATATTAAACTAAAACAATAAAAATAATGAATAAATGAATAAATCAATACAAATTCATTATATATTACATTTAAAATAAATATCAGAAATGAATACATTTATAAAAATAAATATATTATATATTATATATTATATAATAAATAAATATACATATATAAATAAAGATTTATAATTATGATGAATGTATTAAATTTACTACATATAATATGTAAAATAAATATATTCTATTTATTGAGTATATAATAAATATAAATACATATATTAATAAATATACTTTATATCCATAATAAATATAATAAATAAATAACCTAATATTTATATTTAATATATACTAAATATATAAAATATATACATAAATGAATATATTAAATGTCAAATATATAATGAATATAGTATACATAAATATATTAAATATATTGCATATATTATACATGATAAATACAATAATATATATAAATAAATATAAATGTCATATTCATTAAGTAAACATAGGTATGAAGTGCACTCTTTGACTTGTTCATAACAGGGTAAAGGAATCCATATTTTTTCATCAAACACTTGATTAGCAAAAAATAAATTCTTGAATTTGGTAACAGTTACTATGTTTATGATATGTATAATATATGCAATATATTTACATATATTTATTTATTTATTTATTGTATTTATCATATGTAATTAATATATAATAATGATATATAATAATAAATTTAGATGATTATTTATAATTTATATGATATTTATCATTTATATAATTCATATAGCTTATAAAAAAAAATCCCTGTTTGGTAATTTTGAAGATATTTTTAAAAAATCTAGTGATGAAATTTAAAATAAATATAAAATAAATGATGAAAAAAGGCATAAGGAAAATTTGATTAGAATGATGACAATCACATAAAAATATATAGGAAACAATTGAAAATGTTTTAAAATAATTCCTAGAAAAATTGAAGACTGACATGGAAGAAATTTCTTATGATGTCCTGGGGCATCGGTGTCCTGTGGGCAGAGACTTAAACCAGGAAGGGGCTTTGGGGGTCAGGGTTATAAATGATTGTGGTATTTTTGTTTAAGTGAACAACTACTATGAAGTCGTTCAACAAACCCAAGTTGGTAGATGGAGGGTCCAAGGCCTTGTGGGAGGCGTGGAAAGGGGGTGGTGCCTTGTGAAGGGCAGGGGCTGGGGTGAGGGGCCCCGGCTGCAGAGGACATTGCTTAAAAATAGCTGTGGAATTTTCTTTAAATGAGCAACTACTACAAAGTCAATGAGAAAATAAATGCTCGCGATAAAACAATAATAGGGGTGGGGTCTCGGGGTGATGGGTGTGGCTGAGGGCGTGGTTTGGGGATCATACAAGGGCATGATCTCTGCAGGATCATGGTGAGCAGGGCCAGGATTTCAAAATGGTTTTTTGTTTTTTATTTAAAAGAGCAACTACTATGAAGTCAATCCACAAACTTGGGGAAAAGATGGTGAAAGGCCGAGGGGTTAGGAGCCTGGCCTCATTGTTTGGTGTGGCCCAACATCACAATGACATGGCCTCACCGACACCCCACCCCCAAAGCCATCTCCGTCTGGATAATATAATGGCTCTTCTCAGACGCCATGACCTAGTACAAACAGCTATTGTGAGTGGGGACTGACTGACGTCACCTCCAATGACGCACTGACCCCACCCTGGCCTGCACATCCACAGGAGTCAGAAGTCAAGGGATGAAAAGTTCAGCTATACCAACATTGTGACCACGCCCACCATGAGGGCAGGGCCCCAGGTGGGCGGGGCCTGGGCACCCAACGTTTCATAGTGTTATGTAATGTCTGCCCATATACCCTGTGATCAAGCCATGCCTTCAATGACTAAGACACACCCTTGTGATTAGCTCAGCCCTCAGTGAACAAGACATACACTGATGAATAAACCACGCATATCCACCAAAAATTCCACACCCATGAAGATTAAGCCACACCCCAATGAATGAGCCACACCCCGATGTCTAAGCCACACCCCTAATACTAATATAAAAATAATACTATGAAATGTTAATATTAATTAAAAATAATATCAATAGTAATGAAATAATAATCAAATAACATAAATAAAATATTAATATTACTAATGAAAATATAGAAACTAATTCAAATAAATACTAATACTATTAATGTTATGATATAAAAATAAAATAATACTAATAGCAATGATATTGATAATAATGAAATAATAATAATTGTAATATATAAATAAATAATATATAATAAATAACTAATATAAAAAATTCAATGAAATAATAAATAAAAATATAGATAATAAACAACTATAATAAATAAATAATATAGTATATATAATATATAGCATACATATATTATTTATATTATATTATATATTATATTATATTATAATATATAAATAAATAATAACAGTAAAATAATGATAGTAAATTAAAATAATAATGATCATAAAATTATAACAATAATAAAAATTTATAAAATATAAATTTATAAAACTATAAATTTATATTTTTATAAATAATTTATAAATATATAAATATATAAATATAAAATATAAATTTATGAAATATAAATTTATAAAAATATAATAATGAAATATGTATAATACTGATGAAAATATAAAAAATCAATAAATATTAGGGATAACAAATAATAAGATAATAATATTAAAATACTAATATTACTAATAAAATGAAAATAATAATGACAATAAAACTATAACAATATAATATTACAATAATAATCATAAAATAATAAAATAATAAAATTAAAATAAAATTATACTAAATATAATGAAAAAATAATAGCTCTATAATAATAGAATATAATAATATGGTAATAAAGGTAACAATCATATGATAATAATATTTAAAATAACAAAATTATAATAACATAATAATATAGCAATAATAATAATTTAATAAAATAATATGATAATATAATAATATTAGTCATTAAATAATAAAATAATAAAATAATAATAATAATTGAAAAATGTAATACTAATGTAATATAATAAAATAATGATGAAATTATTATAATCATATGATTATGACATAGCATAAGATAATAATAATATAATGTAATAATAATAGTATAAAATAACAAAACTGATGTTAAATTATATAGTCATAATAATAACTATAATAATAATATTAATATTAATAATAATAATAACAATAAAGACTTTGAATTTTGTGGAAGTGTTGTGTCTCTGGAAGGTCTGCACTTCATCATACATGAAAGCTTATAAATATCCTTGTTCTATTATAATTATAATATAATAACTATAATACTAATTATGTTTAAAATAATATTAATAAGATAATAAAATGATATAAAAATTAATATTGACACTAATGTAGTCAAGTAATATTAAAAATTGAAATAATACTATAAAATAAGACTAATAAAATAATATTAAAAATATTAATGTAACAGTAAAATAATAATAATTAAATTTGTATGATGGTTGAATAAAGTAAAAGGATTAGAGCTGGCTACATGTCTGTGTTTGTGTCAATAAGTATAGGATGCAAATTGTAATAATAATAATAATGATAATGAAAAATAATAAGATTATTATAGTAATATTAATGTAATCATAATAACAAATATAATACTAATAATATTATTAATATAACTAATAAAACACTATGAACAATAATATTAATATATTGGCAATAATAACAATAATAAAATAATAATAGTTAACTCTGTACAACATTAGATTAAAGTAACTAGGGTGAGCTACCTGGGTGTCAACCTCCTGACAGAGGCCACAGCCCATGATAGCTGAGCATCAATCTCTGTCTTAGACAAAGTAAAGGATTTTGACTTAAAAATTATTTTAGCCGGGCAGTGATGGCTGACAAATTTAATCCCAGCACTTGGGAGGCAGAGGCAGGCGGATTTCTGAGTTCGAGGCCAGACTGGTCTACAGAGTGAGTTCCAGGACAGCCAGGGCTATACAGAGAAACCCTGTCTCGAAAAACCAAATATATATATATATATATATATATATATATATATATATATATATATATATATATATATATATTTTATTTTTAGGTATAATTATTTCTACTTATATCAATCTTTATGTTTATCTTCATATTAATATTCATATTTACATTTATGTTTATATTAATATTTATTTAACATTTGCATTTATTTACATTTACATTTGTATTTATAATTACATATACATTTATATTTATATATTCATATACATATCACTAATATTTATATTCACATAATTTACATTTATATATATACAGTAATTTTTAAATTTATACTGATATTCATATTTACATTTGTATTTGTATTTACATTTATATTTTTCATTGATTTCTGTATTTAACATTAACCTATTATTATTATTTTTCTTTTCTGTGGTCTGTACCCCTTTTTTGATAGAAGGTCCGATTAAAACATTTAATAAAAAATATCCAATACAAAAATCCAATAAAAAATATCAAATAAAAATATGCAGAAAAATTCAATAAATATGCAATAAAAATATTCAATAACAAATGTCACATAAAAATATCTAATCAAAAATATCCGGTTAAAGATAGCCAATAAAAAATATCCAATGAAAATATCCCATTATAAATATCGAATAAAAAATATCCATAAAAATCCAATAAAAATATCCCATAAAAAGCTGGGCAGTGGTGGCTGACAAATTTAATCCCAGCACTTGGGAGGCAGAGAGGCAGGTGGATTTCTGAGTTCAAGGCCAACCTGGTCTACAGAGTTCCAGGACAGCCAGAGCTATATAGAGAAACCCTATCTCAAAAATAAATATTCAATAAAAAATATCTAATAATAAATATTTTCAATAAAAATATCCCATAATGTATGCAATAAAAATTATCCAATAAAATATATCCAATATTAAAATATCCAATACAAAGTAAAAAATAAATAAAAATTAAAAACATTATAAATGAGTCTACTATGCTAACAGGATGTAAATAAATGTAAATACATAAAATATCCAATAAAATGTTTTTTTAAAAATATTGGCTGAGAAAAAGAAGAGCAAATGATTGTTTGTGCTTCTAAAGGTATAATTCAAATTCCATAAGAAACATACATAAGTTTATAATGTAAGTTTATAATTAGTTTACATATGTAATAAGTATAATAAACCAATATATATGAATATATTATATATAATAATTATAAATATAATAAATAAATGTGTTATATATTATATATGATATTACATTATTTGACCATTACACTATACTGCTAAATACAGGATAATGTTATATTACATGACAAATACACTATACTGCTCTATATGGGATAATGTTATATTATCTGATAGATACAGTTTACTGCTGTGATAATGTTATATCACCTGATTGATGCACTATCCTTGTATATATAAGATAGAGTTATATTACCTGACAGATACAATACTCTATTGTATATGGGACAATGTTATATTACCTGAGAGCTATGCTGTACTGCTAAAATGATGACAAATACAAAAAAAATGTATGAAAAACTGAAACTATTTTTAAAAATTCATAAAATAATTGAAGACTGACATGGAAAATTTCTTATGAAATTGAATGTGATTTAAGAAAAAATTCTGATAAAATTTAGTATTTACATGGAAAACATGTTTGATAAAATTGAAGACTTTGTTGAAAAAAATTAGTGCTGAAAATTAAGATAAATAGTGAAAATTTGATGAAACAATACAAAAATATATGGAAAAAAATTGATCACAGTCATGGCAAATCCATAAATCTGTAAGAAAAAAAATTGAATCTGTTTTTTAGAAAAATTCTTAAAATATTGTATACTGACCAAAAAAAATTCTTATAAAATTGAATGTGATTTAACAAAATTTCTTCACTTTCAACACTTCATAAAAGTAAAACCGTTGTTGAAAGTATTAATGATAAAAATTAGGATAAATATAGAAAAATAGAAAAAATATAAAACATAAATGGAGAAATTTTGATTAAGAAGATGACAAAATTTTAAAGATTTAAGAAAAGTTTCCAAAAAAATTAATATTTGCATAAAAATATTTTTTTTAATTTGAAGACTTTCTTTTAAAAATTAGTGACAAAATATAAGAAAAAATTTAAAAATTTGTTGAAAAATATAATATATTTGATTAAATTGAGTACAAACATATTTAAAATTTATGAAAATATTGAAAATGTTTTTAGAAAAATCTCTAAAAATATTCATGATTGATGTGGGAAAATTCATTAGAAAATTGCAGATATAAGAAAAATTACAGAAGAAATTGTCTATTTGCATGGATAGAAGTTTGATAAAATTGAAGAGATTTTTTTAAAAATTAGTGATAAAAATTAAGATAAATATAGAAAAAATATTTGAAAGTATATAAAATATTTGTGGAAAAATTATGGTTAAAATAAAGACTAATACAGAAATACAGTATGGAAAAGTTCAACTTCTTGAAGAAAAATGCTTTAAAAAATTAAAGGTTGACAGAGAAAAATTCAATAGAATATTGAAGCTGATTCAGGAAATTTCACAGAAAAAAATATTTGCTTGGAAAAATATTTGATAAAATTGAAGACATTGTTTTAAAATCTGTTATAATAATTAAAATAAATATTAAAAAATGATGAAAAGATATGAAACATTTGTGTAAAATTTTTGTTAAAAAGAAGACAGATATAGAAAAAACATTAAAATTTTGAAACTGTACAAAAATAACTAAAAAAAATTCTAAATTGACATGGATAAAATCATGAGAAAATTGATGGCAATGTAAGAAAAAATTGGGAAAAAGTTGATTATTTGCACAAAAAATGTTTTTTAAAATAGAGAATTTTTTAAAAAATAATATTAAATAAATATTAAAATAAATATAGAAAAATAGTTGAACAACTATTTACTGAAAATTTTTGGTTAAAAGGAAGACAAATACAAAAAAGTATGAAAATCTTAATACTGTTTGTAGAAGAATCCCTAAAAATATTCTAGATTGACATAGAAATATTGATTAGAAAATTGATGATGATTTTAGATAAGTTTGGAAAAATTTGTATATTTGCATAGAAAAAAATGTTTTTTAAAAATAAGACATTGTTTTAAAAACTAGTTATAAATATAAAATAAAAAAAGATGAAAGAATAAAAAATATTTGTCAACAAATATTAGTTAAAATGAAGGCAAATATCAAAAGAAAAGTATAAAAAATTTGAAATACTTTGTAGAAAAATTCCTAATAAAGTTCAAGATTGACATTGTAGATTTCATGAGAAAATTGAAGATGATTTAAGAAAATTTTCAGAAGAAATTGAATATTTGTATGGAAACATTAAGATAAATAAAAAAAATTTGTGGAAAATACATATATTATTTTTGGTCAATTTTGGTTAAAATGAAGGCAGATATAGAAAATTGTATAAAAATATTGAAATTCTTTTTAGAAAAATTATTAAAAAATTTAAGATCAACATAGAAAAATTCAGTAGAAAATTGAAGATGAAAAGAAAACTTTACAATAAATTAAATATTAACATAAAAATATTTGATAAAATTGGAACATTGTTTTAAGAATTAGTGATTAAAACTTAAGACAAATATAGAAAAATAAAAATAAATAAAATGTGGAAAATTTTGGTCACAATGAACATAAAGATAATTAAAAATTATTTAAATATTGAAACAATTTGCAGACAAATTTTAAAAAAAATAAAGGTTTATTGACAGGGAAAATTTATTATAATATTTAAGATGATTTTAAAAAATTAGGAAAAAATTTTGATTTAAATTAAGAGAAATATATAAAAAGATTTAAAATAGTGAAACTGTTTGTAGAGAAATCCTTAAAAAATTCATGATTGGTTGACATAAAACATTCATTTAAAAAGTAAAGATGGTTTAGGAAAAATTTGGGGAAAAATTAACTAGTAGCATGAAAAAATGTTTGATAAAATTAAAGGAATTATTTTAAAAATTAGTGATAACAATATAAGTATAGAAAAATAGTTGAAAAAATATGCATTGGTCAAAAATTATTTGTTAAAATGAAGACAAATACCAAAAATAGTGTGAAAATATGGAATCTGTTGTAAAAAATAACTTCCTAAAAAATTCATGATTGACATAGAAATGTCAATCCCATGACATCCATGACATTTATGTGATGTTATACCCATGATTTATACCCATGTAAAACTCTTGTCATACCCATGATGTCATATACTTGATGTGACACTCATGTCTTACCTGAAATGTCATACCTGTAATGTCACACTCATGAGTTAACAATTGTGATATCATACCTATAATACATACCCATGTCATCCCATGGCACACTCATGATAAACCTGTGATGTCACACTCTTGATGTCATATACATTATGTCACATCTGTGATGTCATGCCCATGATGTCATACCTCAGCTACTCATAAGACCTTTTCATAATTTAAACAGATCATCATTCTAGTCAAAAAACATGATAAAAAATTAATAAATAAAATAATAAAATAATAACAATAAATAGAGTGCACACCAAACTTTAGCTAATAGAGTATTGATCATGAATATTGATCATAGATGACGAATGCTGAATCAGGAATAACTTTTATTGTTTATTCATTTATCTATTTATTTGTTATTTATCTATACATATTTTTAATAAATCAAAGCAATCAAATTCATTTGGTTTGAATGAGAAATCACACAAGGAGATGGTCATATGTGACCACCCAATGTATATACACTGTCCTATGGTGGAAGCTTATTATATTATCATCTGAAAATGGGTAATTGCCATGAAGAAATTCAATATATGCTTATTTATTATTGTATAATATAATGTATACAATATATTACAATGATATTTTAAGGTTAGTATATAATGTTTAATATACACTAATAATATAAAATATAATATGCTAAAATATGATAAATTGCACATATCTTTATTTAATATTGCATATTTTATTGATATTTCATTTACAATGTTTTTCAGAAATATTTACAATCTGAAAATGTATAATTACAATGTACAAATTTAATGTATTCTTTTTCATTATTGGATAATACATTATAATATATTAATAGTAGTATATACTACAGTAATATAATAATTGTCCCAGTTCCATTGGGCATTGAACTGGGCTCAGAAGGCCTGAAAGAGAGAACTAAGGGGTGAGCGAACATAAAAAACTGACAGGCTGTCTAGAGTCTTATCAGGCTGTCATATTAATATTTTCACACGGTGGCTATATACATATAGAAGCAGGATGTGGGGAGAGTGATGAAGCATGGTCTTCTTTGTTTTGGTGAACTCAGGGGGAGTCAGATGTTCTCCAGAACAGGATATTAGGTGGGTAAAGAGGTCAAAGAAGTAGAAGGATGGAACAGAACATTATATACCTGTCCATAAGTTTTGTTATTCGTTTATACTTATCTAAGTGAATACTTTCCCACAAAAGCTACATGTCCATAAGATCTATTATTCATTTGTACTTACCTAGGCTGCTACTTTTCCACCAGGGCTACATGTCTCCAAGATCTATACCTATCTGTTCTAGGGTTAGTGCTTTCCCACAGAGACCAAGACTTTGTGTCAGTAGGCATCTGTGACTGACTTAGGACTGTGGCTGACTTAGGCAATTAATGTATAAGGAAGGTTGTTCCCAACAGGGCTCTCTTGGTTGTATCAGAGCAGATGCCTCTAGGAAGCTTGGAAGGGAGGGAGAAGTGGAAAGCATTGGCAGAATCTCTCCTGGAGGGTGTTAGAGGACTCTTCTATACCAGCTGTAATGTAAGCATTCTTAGCACTCATAAAAGGAAGGCTTGCAGGTGAAAAGCATTTCCTAAATGACCATGACATTCATCATCTTGAAAACAAAGAGATGCTTCTGCACTAGAAAATGTATCAGGAAGCATATATATTGGCAAGGAAAAAGAGAATAGTAGAAAGTTTATATTTAGGTAGATAGGTAGGTAAGAAAAAATGAATAGATAGATAGATAGATAGATAAATAGATAGATAGATACATACATACATACATACATACATACATACATACATGCATGCATAGATAGCCATTTAGGTAGGTGCATAGATAGGCAGTTGTTATGCTGTGGGAGTGAGCACTAGGAGATAATGTTTGAAGGCACATTATGAATTTCCAATGGGCACCCTCAGGGGACCTTGGTGTGAATCATTCTAGGAGGAGTTGGTGAGAGAAGGAAATGTGCTGCAGGAATCCTGGTGGGACAAATGGTCAATGTCCACTGTGCTTTGTATCTAGGTGTCTGTCATCTTGGGCCCATTTGAATCCTTTCAGAGAACTCTGAGTTGTATAAGTGTCTAGCTCCTGCACAGGTAGGTAGGTGGGTGTGTACTAGAATACAGAAAGGATTCATTTTGAGAGTGATTTGGGGACTTTGGAGGAAGGAAGGAGAGTAAAGTGCCCCCTGAGTGCTGCATGGTGTTTGGTGAAGTGCTGGGGTGTGGTGGAGGTGGGGTGGAGTGTTATAGAGAGAAGAGAGATTGTGAAGGAGCTGGAAGTAGCTCATAATGGTTGCCTGGATTTCTAGTCAGTTGCCTAGAGATGCTTACTTGGTAAGAGCTTAGAATTTGGGGCCTGATGCCAGGGCCTGGTTGTCAATGAGGCAGGTTGGGATGAAATATTCATTTCTTCTTTTGACATGTTCTTGTCCTGTGCTCAGGGTGCTAGGTGGCCTGCAGGCAAGATTGTGCAAGTGGGCAGACAGCCCTTCTGTGCCTCTGAGGTGGACAGATGACTGAATAACTTTATGAAGCGGCATCTACCAGAACTCATATTTAGGGATACCTGAGATACCAAACTGTGTGCCCAGGTAAGTAGACCAATGTCTTCAGGGGGTCTTCATTTCATCTTCCACCATAGTCTGGGCTCAGGCCAGGAAAGCTTAAGGCCTCAGGGAAACACAGAGAATCCCACCCATTGCCCTGGGTCCAGTGCAGAGACTCTGGCTGCTAGGTGGGAAGACAATGTTGGGCCTAGTGTCCCATTGAAAGTGTTGGTTCCAAATCCCCACATCATGTAGCCTCTGTTCAACTTCTCCTGTACCCTGAGATCTCCATTCTACTACCTGGGTGCCCTTTCAGCCAAGGGTCATTCTGAGAGGGCCTTCTTATTTGGGTGTCTTGACATGGCAACTTGAGAGAGTGTGCCCAGAAACCACGGAGTCTTCATCCCCAAGAAAAGAACACCTTGTCAGTTCTTAATGACCCACCATTTGTGCAAGGTCAGGCAGCCAGATGCTGGATGTATCTCTTGGCAAGGCCCAGTCCAAGTGTCCTGGCTGCTAACTGAAGAGAAGAGGCCTTTGTTCCTGAGGCTATGCCTCTAGGGTTCATATTGGAAAGGGGTTTAGGAGGGACTCCCACAGGATCTTTTGCAAGTACCTGCTTACACCTCTTAGTGCTTGAAATCCTCCTGATGTGGTTGGCAGGTACCCTGCAGTTGAGGAGTGACTGTGATGGGTGACCCTTTATACTCTGCCATGCACAACCTCCTGTTCCCCGACACTTATGCACCCACATCCATATTCCTGAACCATATAGGCAGGAGAGAGCATTCACACACAGAGGTGCTTGTGTGTGAGTGTGTACACACGCACAAACACACACACACACACACAAACACACACACACACACACACACACACACACACACACACACACACACACACACCATGCAACAACAAACAAAACCATAGCTTAGAAATTCTCAGTGTCCTGCATTGATACCCATCACTGGTGAGTGGAAACCCAAGTACTTGACCAGGTTGTTGGAAAATGGTGGCAGCTGCTTGGCATTTTTTGCCTCAGGAAGGGCAGAGGAAGAGTGCCCATGCAGCTTCAAAGTTGGCATTCTCAGTGCTCTACTCCCATCAACAGAATTGTTTTGAGGATTCCTCATGCACATCCTTGTGCCTCTCTGAACATGGTGGCATAACTTCTTGGGAATGACTCTATTCTAGCTGCCTAGGTGGGACAAGAGGCTCCTGAGGGCTTCTTGGCCTAGAAGAGGCCTCTGAGCTAGCAGGGTCCAGCTGACCAGAGAACAAGGCCTGTACCACAAAGTTTGGCTAGCCTGACTCAGGAAGCACAGCCTCCCAGGTCCTGAGTGCAGTGCAGGAGGATATCTTAAGTTGAACACAGTCACAGTTACTCTCTATACAGGAATCTGCAGCCAGGCTGCATCTAGGTTATTGTGGGCAACTTGCCATGCCCATCCCTGATAATCAGAGTAATACTGGTACTTCTTGCTTTTGTTCAAGGCTCACCAGGTGTTGCCTTACAGGATGACGTCCCTACCTCCATCTTCTCTTGTTACTAACACACAGAGAATCAGGTTTGGGGACAGGCTATCCTGATTCTCTGAGCTGTCTCGGCATCTCAGGGCTCAGAAGCTTTTGTGACCAGATATCTTTAAGAAGTTAATGTCCTCCCTGCCAACCCCAGCCCCACCTCTACCTTTTTCTAGGTCAAGGGTTGTTATCTCTGGCTTTTTTAAAAGAAATTGTTCTCTTCTGAAGCTGTGCTTCAGGTGAGGATAGGAGTTCTAGGCCTTTCAGAAAATCACCCATGTCCCCCAAACCCTTCAATGGTCTGGGAGAGTCCCCTATCATCCTATGCAAACAACCTCATGGTGTGCCCCAAGAGGTTGAGGAGCCTATGTAGGTTCTTGGCTCGGCGTCAAAGTGAGTAGAAACAGCCAGAGTATGCTGTGGTCCTTAGGGTGTCCACAACTGCCCAGGCTGCCAGAGAACCATCCAGCCCAGGTCCCTTGAAAGCCTCCTGGCTCTGATGCCTGACACACAAACAGGCAGCAAAGTCTGGGTTTCTCCTGACTATATTACCTTCCCTCTCATCCAGAGAGGTGAGACAGGATCAAGGCTCAAAAGACACCTGTCCTTCTCTGCTATGTCTAGCGATTTCTGGAACAATAGACATGGTTCTGGAATTAACAGATGGACAGTCTCAGATCCCAGAAAACTGGGAGACCAAAGTTTGTCTCTGTCTTGTCTCTTTCTCTGTCTCTGTATTGGTGTCTCTGTCTGTCTGTCGTTTCTCTCTCTCTGTCTCTCTCTCTGTCTCTTTCTGTTTATCTGTCTCTCTTTCACTTTGTATGTGTGTTTACATGTGTGCATGTCTGTGTGTTTCTATGTATCAATTCACTGTGTATTCTCTAAGGAATAAAATAGGCCCTTAATGGCACTAAAAAATTTTCCATTTTGTGATCTTGGTATAACATTTCCTATAGAGTTGGACTCAGCATTGTCTGAGAAGGCCTGGTTTGAAGGTAGGAGAAACCTATAAGCCTGTATGTGTGGCTAGGCCATAGCTCAGGCTGGCACAAGGTTGGCACTGTGGGCAAGGTCAGCTCTTGGTCCTTAAGACCAGGAGTTTGTTTCTGAGGCTCTGCCCCTGGGTTCAAAATTGGCAGGGGTTTTAGGTAGAGCTCCCAGAGGATCTTTTGTAAGCACCTGCTTATAACTTTTAGTGTTTGATGTCCTGCCAGATTCTTCAGTTCCTGGCAAGTACCCTAATGTAAAGTAGTACCTCAGATGGGCAACACTTCAAACTTCAGTATGCACAACCTCCTGCTCTCAGACACTTATGCATCCGCATCCACATTCCTGAACTTTATAGGCAGAGGAAAACACACACAAACACACACAGAGGTGCAGGAGCATACTTCCTTGTGAGCACACACTCATACATGCTGACATACATACAGACACACAGACATACACACACAAACACCATGCAACAACATACAAAATCATAGCTTAGCTTAGGCATACCCAGTGTCCTACATGAACACCCACATCTGGCAAGTGGAAGCCCAAGTGCTTGGCCATGATTTTGGCAGCTGGTGGCAGTTGGTTGGCATCGTTTGCCTCAGGAAGGGCAGAAGGAGAGCTCCCATGCAGCCTAGCAGTTGGCATTCTCTATGCTCCAGTGCCATCAAGTCAAAATGTTTTAAGGTTTCTGCCTGCACATGCCTGCACTTCTATGAACATGGCTGCAGACCTGCTTGGGTGGGAGCCACTCTATTCTGGTTGCACAGGAGGGGACTAGGGGCTCCTGAGGCCTTCTAGGCCCAATAGAGGCCTGTGAGTGAGCAGGATCCAGCTAACAAGAACACAGGGCCTGTGACACAGGGTTTGGCTAGTCTGACTGAGGAAGCACATCCTGCCAGGCCCTGAGTGCAGTGCAGGAGGACATCATAAGTTTTTCAGTGTTACATGACCCCTCTATACAGACATCTGCACCCAGGGATGCATCTGGTTTCTAGTGGGTGACTTACCATTCTCACCCCTGTTCATAAAAGTAATCTGTGTCCCCCTTGATTTTGTTTGAGGCTGCCCAGCAGCTGCCTTACAGGATGTCTTCCTACCCTCAAGACTCCTTGTTAGTAACCCACAAAGAGTCAGTGTGTTGTGACAGGCTACCATGATTCTCTGAGCTGTCTATACATCTTAGTGCTTGGTAGCTTTTGTGGCCAGATATTCTTAAGCAGTTAATGTTTTTCCTGCCAACCCCAGCCCCATCTGGACCCCTTACTAAGTCTATGGTTGTTATCTCAGGCATTCCTATTTTTTTAAGAAAAGCCTCTTTCCTCGAGCCTTGCTTCAGGTGGGGTAAGGTTCCCAGGCATGACAGAAAATCTCACCCAATTCTCCTGAACCCTTCAATGGTATGGGAGCTTCCCCATAATCCTATGCAAGCAACCTCATGCTGTGACCCAAGGGCAAGAGGAGCCTAGGCATTGTCTTGTCTTGGGGTCAAAGTGACTAAAACATTCAGAATATGCTGTAGACCTTAGTGTGTCCAAAACTGCACATCCTGCCAGGAAATCATAATGGCCAGGTCCCTTAAAAGCCTCTTGCTTCTGATGCCGACACAGAATCTAGCAGCAGAGTCTGGGCTTCTCTTCACTTGCTTACCTTTCCTAACATCCAGAGAGGTGAGACAGGATGAATGCTAAAAAGCCACCTGGCCTTCTCTGCCATAACCAGGAATTTCTGGAAGAATAGACATGGTTATGGAATTAAAAGATGGACAGTCTCATATCCCAGAAAACTGGGAGTTCAGAGGAGGGAAGAATAGCAAAGTATATCCTAAGTGCTGCATGGTAGTTGGTTAAGGGCTGGGGTGTGGTGGAGGTGGGGTGGAGAGTTTGAGAGAGGAGAGAGATTGTGAGGAAGCAGGAATTAGCTCATAATGGTTGCCTGGTTTCTTGTAAGTTGCCTGGAGATGCTTAATTATTAGGTGCTTTGAATTGGAAGCTCGAGGTCAGGGCCTTCTCAAGGGGGCAGTTTGGGATGAAATATTCATTTCTTCTTTTGATATGTCCTAGTACACAGCTCAGCTTGCTAGGTGTCCTGCAGTTGACATTGTGGAAGTGGGTGTCCAGCCTCTCTTGGCCTGTGATTTGGATGGATGACTGGATAAATTTGTGGGTCTGCATCCACCAGGATACATATTGAGGTGTACCAGAGATACCCATCTGTGTGCCCAGGTAAGTAGACCAATGTTTTCAGGGGTTAGGTGGCTTTTTTTGACCTCTCAGCGCACTCTGGGCCCAAGCCAGCATAACAGGAATCCTTATTATAAACTATTATAAACAGGCAGCTTTTGTTGAAATCTACCAGCCTGAGTAGTCATAGACCTGGTAAATAGGCAGCCTTTGGCAGATAGTACCAAATAAGATAAGGACAAGTGAATCATAGGCAGAGTCATAGTGTCCTGACCCCTGAACCTTCACCCAGCTGATACCCTATTCTGAAAGATATCTGTACTCCCCCTGAACACCTATGCTCCTATGTCATCCCCTTCCCCACATCTTGTATTTTTGTGTTTATAACCTCCATGTTAAAAAGTAAAAATTATGGTTTGATAAACACACACACACACACACACACACACACACAGTGTTCCCTGGTTCTGCTGACTTAGCTCCTGACAATTTTCTATTTTCTTGTTCTCAGAAATACTTTGAATTATAAAACGTTATTGTGGTTTTTGATAGTATGCTGGGTAAAATAATCTTTATTGATCTCATTTTAAACATCAAAGTTTCTAGTGAGTTAAAATGTCTTTGAACATAATTATATGTCATATTTATTTTCATATTGTAAAATGTTAGTTAATCTGTTGAACATTTTTAAAAACTAGATTCCTTTTTGAGAATTTCATATATGAACGCAGTATTTACATAATTTCCCCTTTTTCTCCTTCCTCCCACTTTTCCCAACCCCCCATACTTGTTGAATATACCTTGTTTAATTATTGTTTATGTATGTATACATGTATAAGTATATATGTTTATACAAATATTGATAAAGTGTTTTGAAAAAAAAAAAACATAGGTTGGTGAATTGCCAGGCAGTTGTTATCATCCTGTTTTAGTGGTTACTTGGAGAGAATGCTTGAAGGCACCTTGAAAATTTCTAATGGGCACCCTCAGAGAACCTAGGTGTGAATTGGTCTAGGAGAATTTAGTGAGGGGAGGGGATATGCTGCAGGGTCCCTGGTGAAGCAAGTGGAAATGCTCATGGTGCTTTGTGTCTAGTGCACATCATCTTGGGTCCACTTGAATCCCTTCAGAGAGCTCTGGTATTAGCTCATAATGGTTGCCTAGTTTCTTGGTCAGTTGCCTGGAGATGCTTGCTTAGTAGTTGTTTAAAATTGGGAGCCCAAGGCCAGGGTCAGTTGTCAAAAAGGCAGTTTGGGATGGAATATTCATTTCTTCTTTGGATATGTCCTTGTCTTCTGCTTAGAGTGTCAGGTGGTCCACAGGAAAGATTGTGAAAGTGGGATACAAGTGCCTCTGGGCCTCTGAGGTAGACAGATGCCTGGATGACTTTGTCAAGACACATTTGGCAGAATTCATATTGAGGGGTCCTTGAAATGGAACCTGTGTGCTCCGGTAAGTAGACAAAGGTTATTGAGGGACACATCTTTTCATCTGCCATCCACTCTGGGCTCAGGCCAGGTAAACAATAGGCCTCAGGGACACACAAAGCACCCCACCCATTGCCCTGGGTCCAGTGGATAGCCTTTTCTTTTCACTGTGAAGAAAGTGTTGGGACTAGTATTCATTTAAAAGTTTGGTTGCCCAACCCCAACCCATGTGGCCTCTGTTTAACTACCCCTGTTCTATGATCTCTCAAACTCCACCTGGGCGCCTTACCAGCTGAGGATCAAAGTGGGAGCACCTTCTTGGCTGGGTGCCTTGACCTTGCAACTTGAGAGAGTATGCCCAAGGACCGTGGAGTCTGCATGCCCAAGAAGAGAACTGGCTGTCAATTTTCAGGGACCCCTGTGTGGGCAGGGTCAGGCAACCATATGCTGGATCAATGTCTAGGCCAGACCCAGTCCCAGTGTCCTGGCTGGGCACTGAGTGGGCTGGGACACTTCCTGGTCCTCAACTCCAGGCATTTGCTTCTGAGGCTCTACCCTTTGTCTCCATATTGGCAGGGTGTTTAGGTAGGGTGCCCACAAGATCCTTTGCAAGTATGTGCTCATGCCTCTTAGTGCTTGCCACTCCTCTGCTGGATCCTTCATTGGTTGGCAGATGCTCTGCAGTTGGGGAGTGCCTGTGATGGGTGACCCTTTCATCTCCACCATGTACAACCTCCTGCTCTCTGACATTTAGGCACCCCCATCCATGTTCCTGAACCTTACAGGCAGGAAAGAGCACACACACACCTAAATGCAGGAGCATGTTCCCATGAGAGTACTCACACACAACAACAAAGAAAATCATAGCTTAGGAATTTCCAGTGTCCTCCATGGACACTTATCTGTGGCAAGTGGAAGCCCCAGTGCTTGGTGCAGTTGTTAGCAGTTGGTTGTCATGTTTTTGCCTCAAGAATGGCCGAAGGATATTGCCCATGCAGCCTGGCAGTTGGCATTCTTCATGATCTACTGCCATCGACCTGAATATATTTGAGGATTCCACATGTACATCCCTGCACCTCTCTGAACAGGAAAGCAAACTTTCTTAGGAGTCACTCCATTCTGGCTCCTAAGGTGGGACCAGGGGCTCCTGAGGGCTTTTTGGCCCAGGAGAGGCCTGTGAGCAAGCATGATCCAGCTGACCAGAGGACAGTGCTGGCAACACAGGGTTTGGCTAGCCTAACTGGGAAAACAGCACCTCTGAGATGCTGAGTGCAGTGCAGGAGGACATCTTAGGTTTTACAAAGTCACGGGACCTCTCTACATAGGCATCTGCAAACAGGCTGCATTTGGGTTCTCGTGGGAGACTATTCTTGCACATCCGTGTTCACCAGAATGATACTGGTCCCTCTTGCTTTTGTTTGAGCCTGCCCAGAGTCTGCCTTACAGGATACCATCCCTACCCCCATGTCCCCTTGTTAATAACCCACAGAGAGTCCGGGTCTTGGGACAGGCTATCTGCTTCTCTGAGCTGTCTCAAAATCTTAGGGCTCAGTAGGTTTGGTGGCCAGATATCCTTAAGCAGTTAGTGTTCTCCCTTCCATCCCCAGCCCTACCTCCACATTTCCCTAGGGATAGGGTTGGTATCTCTGGCTTTATTTTTTTTGTAATAAAAGGCTCTATTTTAGAACTGTGTTTAAAGTAGGGGTAGGTGTCCCAGGCCTATCTGAAAATCACCTAAGTACCCAGAACCTTCCAATAGTCAGGCATGCTCCCCCATGATCCTATGCAAACAACTTCATGGTGTGCCCCATAGGGGCAAGGAGCCCTGGTAGTGTCTTGGCAAGGGACCAAACTGAGTTGAAACAGGCAGAGTATGCTGTAGTCCCAAGGGTTCCAAACAGGCCAGGCTGCCAGGGAAGAATCTAGGCCAGGTTCCTTGAAAGCCTCCTGGCTCTGATGCCTGACACACAAACATGCAGCGAAGTCTGGGCTTCTCCTGATTAGCTTACCTTCACTAACATCCAGGGAGATGAGCCAGGATGAAGGCACAAAGGACACCTGGCTTTCTCTGCCATGTCTAGAGATTTCTGGAAGAATCAACATGGTTATGAAATTAACAAATGGATAGTCCCAGTTTGCAGAATACTGAGAGTTCAGACTTTCTTTCTGTCTTTGTCTTTGTCTTTGTCTCTATCTCTGTGTTTGTGTCTCTCTGTCAGTCTTTCCATTTCTGTCTTTGTCTCTGTCTCTCTACCTGTCTCTCTGTCTCTCTGTTTCTCTCTGTCTCTCTCCCTCCTCTCTCTCTCTCTCTCTCTCTCTCTCTCTCTCTCTCTCTCTCTCTCTCTTTCTCTCTTTGTGAGTGTGTGTGTGTGTGTGTTTCTATGTATCTATTCACTGAGTATCTTCTAGTCAGGAATCTAGGCACTTAATGGCCCTTGAAGAAGGTACAGTTTTTACCAGTATATATTATCTCTTATAGTGTTGAGCTCAGCATTGTCTGGGAATTCCTGGATTGGATGCAGTGGAAATGCTTAAGGCTGTATGTGTGCCCTGGCCATAGCTCAGGTGGACACAAAGTGTAAAATTGCTTGAGGATGACAGCTGGGGTGTTGTTCCAGATGGAACCTCTTTGTCTTGATGGATGGATGAGAAAATTGCCTAGCAATAAGTAATATGGAGGCATGACCCTCCTCTACTTCGGTTTGCAAGATTTCCACCAGTGAGAACTCAGAGCAGGCCTGCCTGAATAGAAAAAGCTCTCTTGGTTATATCAGAACAGATGACTCCAGGAAGCCTGGTAGGGAAGGAGAAGTGAAAAGCAATGTCAGGCTTCTCTAATGGAGGGTCTTAGAGGGGTCTTCTTCTACCAGCTGTGACTTAAGGACAGTAAATGGGTGAACCTCTGGAGACTCTCAGTGCTTATAAAAATAGGCTTGTTGTTGGATACTGAAAAACATTTCTCAAATGACCATTGCATTCATTATCTGGTAAACAAAGAGGCCCTTCTACCCTAGAAAATATACCTGGAAATATATATACTGTTGAGCCCAAAGAAGATAGTAGAAGGTTTATAAGTATGTATGTATGTATGTATGTATGTATGTATGTATGTATGTAGGTAGGTAGATATGTAGCTATGTAGGCAGGTATGAAAGAGAGAGAGAGAGAGACAGAGAGAGACAGAGGCAGAGAGAGACAGAGAGATAGACAGAGAGACAGAGAGATACTATAGATGGATAGATAGTTTGATAGATAGATAGATAGATAGATAGATAGATAGATAGATAGATAGTGAGGATGTGTGTAAGTAGTTAGGTAGGTAGGAAATGGATAGATAGATAGATAGATTAATAGATAGATAGATAGATAGATAGATAGATAGATAGATAGACAGACAGATAGATAGATTGACAGATGCATAGATGCGAGGATAGCCAGGCAATTATTATCCTGCTGTGGTAGTAAGCACTTGGAGAGCATGTTTGAAGGCACATTGAGAATTTCCAATGGGCACATTCAGAGGACTTTGGTTTGAATTGATGCAGGAGAAGTTGGTGAGGAATGTGAATGTGCTACAGGGATCCTGATGTAACAAGTAATATATGCTCATTGTGCTTTGTGTCTAGTCACCTGTCATGTAGAGTCCACTTGAATCCCTTCAGAGAGCTCTGAGTTGCATGCATGCCTAACCCCTGATCAGGTAGATAGTTGAGTGTATGCTAGGACACAGAAAGAAAGATCCATGGTGAGAGTGACTTGGGGTCTTTGGAAGAAGGAGAACAAATTTTCCCCAGAGTGCTGCATTGTTAATTGGTGAAAAGCTGGGATATGCTTGATGGGGAGTGGAGGGTTAGAGAGAGGAGAGAGACTGTGAGGGAGCTGAATTAGCTCCTAATGGTTGCCTGGTTTCCTGGCCAGTGGCCTGGAGATGCTTACTTAGTAGGTGATTAGAATTGAGGCCTAAGGCCAGAGCCTGATTGTCAAGGAGGCAGGTTGGGATGGAACATTCATTTCTTCTTTAGATATGTCCTTGTCCTCAACTCAGGGTGCTATGTGGCCTGAACGCAAGATTGTGGAAATGGGCAGCCAGCCTCTCTAAGCCTCTGAGGTGGACAGATGATTAGATAGCTTTTGGGGGCAGCATCCACCTGAACTCATATTAAGGGTTACCTGAGATGACAACCTGTATGCCCAGGTAAGTAGATCATGGTCTTTGGGAGGCCCTCCTTTTTATCTTCCACTTTATTCTGGGCTCATGTCAGAGAAACTGAAGATGTCAGGGACACACAGAGCAGCCTACACATTTCCTTGGGTCCAGTGCAGAGCCTCCTGCTGCTATGTGGGAAGCCAGTGTTGAGACGAGTACCATTGGAGAAAGTTGGTTTCTTAGCCCCACCATGTGGTGCCTCTGTTCATTTTACCCTGTTCCCTGATCTCTTTGACTCCACCACCTGGGTGCCCTACCAGCAAAGGATCATCCTTGGATGGCCTTCTTATTTGGGTGCCTTGATATGGTAAGTTGAGAGACTGTGTCCAGGGATGCATAGAGTCTGCATCCCCAAGAAGAGAACTGGCTGTCAGCTTTAGAGAACCCCCATTTGGGCAGGGTCAGGCAGCCAGATGCTGGATCTATCTCTGGGCCTGGCCCAGTCCCAGTGTTTGGCTGGACACTGATTGGGTGGAACTTTTGTTCCTGAGCCTCCACCTCCTGTGTTCAGATTGACAAGGTGTTTAGAAAGGGCTCCCACAGGATTTTTTGCAAGTACCTCCTCACGCCTCTTAGTGCATGCTGCCCTCCTGCTGGATCCTTCAAGTGGCTGGCAGGGGCCCTGCTACTGAGGAGTGCCTGTGATAGGTGAGCCTTCAAACTCTAGCATACACCACCTCCTGTTCCCGACACTTATGCACCTACATCCATATTCCTGAACATTATAGGCAGGAGAGAGCATGAACAAACAGAAGTGTAGGAATGCAGGAGCATGTTCACGTGTGAGCATGCGTGTGCATGCATGCACACACACACAAACACAAACAGGTACACACCATGCAACAACAAACACAATCATAGCTTAAACATTCTCAGTGTCCTACATGGACACCCATCACTGGAGTGTGGAAACCCATGTTCTTAGCCATGTTGTTGGAAACTGGTGTCATCTGGTTGGCAGTTTTTCCTAAGGAAGGGCAGAGGGACACTGCCAATGCAGCCTGGCAGGTGGCATTCTCGATTCTTTATTGCTTTCAAGTGGAATTGTTTTGAGGATTCCTTCTGTACATCCCTGTGACTATCTGAACATGGTGGCAGACCTGCTCAGGAGCCACTTTATTCAGGCTGGACAGGTGGGACTAGGGGCACCTGAGGGCTTCTAAGCCCAGGAGAGGTCTGTGAGCAAGCAGCATACTGTTGAGCAGAGGACAGGGTCAGCACAAAAGGTTTTGCTGGCCTGACTTGGGAAGCACATCCTCCCATGTCCTGAGTGCAGTGCAGGAGGACATCTTAGGTATAATAGAGTCACAGGACCTTTCTACACAGGCATCTGCAGCCAGGCTGCTTCTGGCTTCTTGTGGCAAACTTATTCTGCCCATCCCTGTTCATCAGAGTGATAAGAGTCCCTCTTGCTTTTGTTTGATGCTGCCAAACAGCTGCCTTAGAGGATGCCCTCCCAACCCCCATGTCACCTTCTTGCTAACCACAGAGTCAGGGCATGAGGACAGGATATCCTGCTTCTCTGAGCTCTGTCAACATCTATGGCCAGATATCTTTAAGCCATTAATGTTGCCTCTGTCAATCTCTGACCCCTCCCAGTTCTTCAGTTTTTACGTGTAGCTTTCCTTTTTTATGAAAAGGCTCTATCTATGTTGGAACTGTGCTTCAGGTGAGGGTAGATGTCCCAGGCCTTTCAGAAAATCACCCAATTCCCCAGAACTTTTCAATGATATGGAATGATCTCCCTTTATTGTATGCAAGCAATATCACTGTGGGCCCTAAGGGGGCAAGAAGCCTAGGCAGTGTCTTGGCTTGTGGTCAAAGTGAGTAGAAACAGCCAGAGTATGTTGTAGTTTCAAGGGTGTCCAAAATAGCCAAGGTTGCCAGGGAACTCTCCAGGCTGTGTCCCTTGAAAGCCTTCTGGTTCTGATGCCTGACACACAAAAAAGTAGCATAGTCTCGGCTTCCCCTGACTAATTTACCTTCACTAACATCCAGGGAGATGAAAAGAAATGAAGGCTCAAAAGACACCTGGCCTTCTCTGCTGTTTCCAGGGTTTTCTGGAAGAATAGACATGGTTCTGGAATTAACAGATGGACAGTCTAGGATCTCAGAAAATGGGGAGACCAGAGTTTCTCTCTGTCTCTGTCTCTGTCTCTGTATCTCTTTCTCCTATTCTCTCTCTGTCTCTGTTTTTTTGTTTGTCTCTCTTTTTTCTCTCTTTCTGTGTTTCTCTGTATCTATTTGGAGTGTGTCCTCTAGTCAGGAATCTAGGACACTAATCATCTTGAAGCAGGTCCAGTTTGGGCCCAGGGTGTATCATTTCTTAAGGTGTTTATTTCAGCATTGTCTGGGAAAGCCAGGTTTGGAGCTAGGGAAACCAATACAGCTGTAGGTGCCTACATCTGCAGAGCACAAGATGTAGGAAGGACTGAGGGGAACATCAGGGCAGTTGTTCCTGATGGTACTTCTGGCTTGGTAGATAGATGAGAAAATTTTTTGGTAATAAATAATATGGACCATTGTGGGAAGCCGACAGAAGGCGGCTATCATCCTTGCAGCCATCTTGAGCCATATACCCTGACAACAGATTTGATTACAATAGCCTACAACAGCTCAGCACACTCTAATAACATCTTGTTTTAGATACCCAGGATCTTCCCTTGGGTGTGTGAGTGTTAAAGGTGTGATTAGAGCTGAGACTTAAGAATGTGACTTAGAGACCATATTTAGAGATAAAACTTAAGGGCATGCCTTAAGAGTGTGACTTAGAGTTGTAGCTTAGAAGTGAGATATATAAAAAGAAAGAGGCAGACAGAAGAACAGATTATTAAGTATTAGACACTTGGAGTAGGCACTTGAGACTGAGACAGGCAAATTATTATTAGATATTAGGCACTTGGCACTTGGAGAAAGAACTTGGAACTGGGAAAGAGACTAGCAACTGGAACTAGGATTAGGTACTAGGAACTAGGGACTAGGAACTCAAGACATGGGACTTAGACTAGGAAGAGAGACTGAAGAATAAACAGGATTGAATCACACTCTGTCTGGTCTCCATTCTTTACGTCCATCCTCACTCTTTCTCTTGCTGAACCCCAACCCATGGAGTGAAGCAGCGTGGGGTAGTGTGGGCTCTAACACTTAACACCCAAGGATTTTGATAGAGTGGTCTGCAATATCTTTGGCCCCTAAGCATGGGATAGCTTGGGCCGCAACATTTTTGCCCCCAACATGAGGCAGAGTCATTCTCAACACAGGCTCCCAAACATGGTGCAGCTCGGACCGCAACAGATGGTGGCAGGAACAATCCTTTCTTGGGATTGCAGGTTGCCTTGCACCTCTGAGAACTGAGAGCAGGCCTGCCTGGATAGAAAGAACTCTCTTGGTTGTATCAGTGCAGATGCCTCCAGAAAGCTTGGTAGGGAGGGAAAAGTGGAGTGCAATGGCAGGCTTTTCTCCTGAAGGTTGTTAGAGGGGGTCTTCTTACACCAGCTCTGACTTAAACTGTCAACAGTGCAGGGACTGACCTCTGGAGACTCTCAGTGCTCATAAAAAGAAGGCTTGCAGGTTAATATAAAAAGCATTTCACAAATGACCATGGCATTCATCATCTGATAAACATAGATGTGTTTCTGCCCTAGAAAATATATCTTGAAGTGTATATGTTGTCGAGCCAAAAGGAGATAGTAGATGGTTTGTAAGTAGGTAGCTAAGTAGGTAGGTAAGTAGGTAGGCAAGCAGGTAGGTAGGTAGATAGGTAGGTAAGTAGAAAGGTAGTTAGATATGTAGTTAGAAAAAAGATAGATAAATAGATAGATAGATAGATAGATAGATAGATAGATAGATAAAAACATAGATAGATACATACATAGTTACATAGGTAGGTAGATAGCCAGTCAGTGGTTATCATGCTTTGGTAGTGAGTACTTGGAGAGAAAGTTTGAAGGCCCCTAGAGAATTTCCAATGGGTCCGCTCAGAGGACCTTGGTGTGAATTGGTCTGGGAGAAGTTGGTGAAGGGAGGAGATTGCTACAGGGTTCCTGGTGGGACAAGTGAGAAATGCTCATTATGCTTTGTGTCTAGGTGTCTGTCATCTTGAGTCCACTTGAGTCCTTTCAGAGAGCTCTTAGTTGCTGAGTTGCATGAGCTCCTGCTCACAAAGGTAGGTGGGTGTGTACTAGGATACAGAAAAGAAGGATCCATGGTGAGAGTGACTGAGGTAATTTGGAGGAAGGTAGGAGAGCAAAGTATCCTCTGAGTGTTGCTGAAAGAGTTAAAATTTTTTAAATCTTCCACAGATGGGGTCAAGTGTAAAGATCAGCTTTTTCTGCGCTCTGGGTCCTAGGAAACTAGCTATCCACAAGACAAAATAGATAAGATAGGAGTTCAGAGCTGAGAGTTCAGGTCAGTGTGATTGTGCTCCATGGGTACTCGGAACTAAAAACTGACCATAAGATAGATTGAATAGGGTTTGAACTGGGAGTTCAAGTTAGTGTGCCTGTGCACCCTGGATACCAGGAACTTTGCTGACCACAAGATAGATGGCTGATTACACATAGGATGTTAGAGAATAGCCTGTTCCTTATACCCTGTCACAAGCTGAATAATGAGCTGAAACCTTCCACAGGTGCTCTCCAATAGCCCTCCCTTACTCCCCCTGGGTTGTGATTCCCCCCTGAGTTGTCATTTAGAGCTTTATATTCTCTCTGTCTTCACAGCCCCGGGGTCAGACCCCACTGCCTGTGCATGGGTCATAGGTCTTGACCTCAGTATACTGATTAAAATATGCCTCTACCTGATTGCATCAAGTTTGGTGTCTTGTGAGTTACTGGGGTGGCCACGAATTCCTGAGGCTTGGGTGAGGTCCTCCATTCATGGGGGCCTTACACTGCATGGTGGTTTTGGAAGGGCTGGGGTGTGGTGGAGATGTTGTAGAGGTTTAGAGAATGGAGAGAAATTGTGAGGGAGCTGGAATTAGCTCATAATGGTTGCCTGATTTCCTGGTCACCTGGAGATGCTTACTTAGTAGGTGCTTAAAATTGGGGCCTGAAGCTAGGGCATGGTTTTAAGGGGGTATATTGTGATAGAATGTTCATTTCTTCTTTTGACATATCCTTGTCCTCAGTTCAGGGTGCTAGGTAGCCTGCAGGTGAGATTGTGGAAGTGGGAGCCCAGCTCCTCTGGGCCTCAGAGGTAGACAGATGACTAGATGAGTTTGTGAAGCAACATCTACCAGAACTCATATTGAGGGGTACCTGAGATACTAAACTGTGTTTCCAGGTAAGTAGACCAAGGTTCTTGGGGGCCATCAATTTCATCTCCTACTGCACTCTGGGCTCAGGCCAGGGAATCTGAAGGCCTCAGGGACACATAGAAAACCACACCCATTGCCCTGGGTCCAGTGCAGAGTTTCCAGCTGCTAGGTTGGAAGCCAGTGTTGGGCCTAGTACCCCATTGAGAGTGGTGATTCTGACTCCCCAACTAGTGTGGCCTCTGTTAAATTTCCCTTATACTCCGAGATCTCTACTCAACCACCAGTCCCTATAAGCCATGGATAATCCTGAGAGGGCCATCTGTCTGGCTGCCTTGACTTGGCAACTTGAGAGAGTGTGCCCAGGGATTTGTGGAGTATGTATCCACAAGAAGAGAACTGGCTGTCAGCTTTAGGGGAACCATGTGTTGCCGGGTTCAGGCAGGCAGGTGCTGGATCAATATCTGGACTCATTCTAGTCCCAGTGGCCTGGCTGGGCACTAGGTGGGTAGGGTCAGCTCCTGATCCTCAAGTCCAGGAGGTTTTTTGAGGCTCCTCCCATATGGTCCAATTTGGCATGAGTTTAGGTAAGGCTCCTGGAAGGTCCTTTGCAAGTACCTGCTCAGGTTACTTGGTGCTCGCCAGCCTCCTGCCACACCCTTAGGTGGTTGACAGATGGCTGGATGACTTTGTGGGTCAGCATGCACCAGAACTCATATTGAGGGGTGCCTGAGATACCAACCTGTGTGCCCAGGTAAGTAGACTAAGGTTTGCAGGGATGCCCTTCTTTTCACCTCCCACTGAACTTTGGGCTCAGGCCAGAAATACTGAAGACCTCATGGACACACAGAGAAGCTCACCCATTGTCCTGGGTCCACTGAAGAGCCTCATGCTGCTTGGTGGGAAGGCAGAGCTGGGCATAAGGCCCAATTGGTTATTTAGACCTAACTCTGTAGACCCACCCGTCCTTTAAATCACAGATATTTGCCTGCCTATGTCTTGTATGTGTTGTTATTAATATTTTTGCTATCACTTGCCTGGTTTATGTCATTTACTCCACTTATGTGCACTCATCAGTAGTAAGTGTAAGTTCCTGTACAGCTGCAACCACAAAGAGCTGTAAACCACTGTGTGGGTCCAGTGAATTGAATGTAGTTCATTGTGAAGAGTAGCCCGTACTCTTAACTCTTTAGCTATCTGTACAGCTTCTTTGGGGTGTTCTTATTTGGAATAAGAAGCATCAGCTATTTTTGAAAGATATCTTGCAATAAGCTTTTAACAAGTCTAAACTCAAAAATCTATAATTTATTAAAATCTTGACTATTCTTTTGGCACCTAAATTAGTTATATCTTGATTAAGAATCCCGTGTTCGTCACACATGTTACAGAAACTGAGCTAAGTGCTACACGGGAGAATCACTGTAACATTAGCCATGAACCTTAAAGCATATTTTATGAACTATTTAGTTAGGAAAGAAGCCAAAATTGTAAATGCCTCTTCCAGCAGACTCCAAAAATATCCTTCTACTTTTTAGTTATTAATATGTTCGCTGTGGGGAAAATGGGACATTTAAGTATCACCAAACTGTGTGCCCAGGTAAGTAGCCAAGGTTATCAAGGGGCAATTCTTTTTATCTCCCACCACACTCTGGGCTCAGTCCAGGGAAATTGAGGGCCTCAAGGACAAACAGAGCAGCCCACCCATTGCCCTGGATCCAGTGCAGAGTTTTCTACTGATACATGGGAAGTCATTGTTGGGACTAATGTGAATGGAGAAGGTTAGTTGCCAATCCTTAGACCCTAGAAAATGTACCTGGAAGTGTATATATTAGTGACACAAAAGGAGATAGTAGGAGGTGTGTATATAGGTAGGTTGGTATGTAAGTGTGTGTGTGTGTGTGTGTGTGTGTGTATATATATATATATATATATATATATATATATATAGAGAGAGAGAGAGAGAGAGAGAGAGAGAAACATACATACATACATACATACATACATAGAAAGAGAGTTACATATATAGGTGGATAGCCACCCAGTTCTTATCATGCTGTGGAAATGAGCACTTGCAGAGAAAGTTTGATGGCACCTTGAGAATTTTTAATGGGCACCCTCAGAGGACCTTGGTGTGAATTGGTCTAGGAGGAGTTGGTGAGGGGAGGGATGTACTGCAGACATCCTTATGGGGCAAATATTAAATGATCATTGTGCTTTGTGTCTAGTTTTCTGTCATCTTGGGTCCACTTCAATCCCTTCAGAGTGCTCTGAATTGCATGGGTGCCTATCCCCTGCTCAGATAGATAATTGAGTGTGTACTAGGATACAGAAAGAAGGATCCATGGTGAGTGTGGCTTGGAGACTTTGGAGGAAGGAAGAAGATCAAAGTGTCCCCTAAGTGCTGCATGGTGGTTGCTGAATGGGGGCTGTGGTGGAGGTAGGGAGGAGGGTGTGAGAGAGGAGAGAGATTTTGAGGGAGCAGCAATTAGCTCATAATGGTTGCCTGGTTTCCTGGTCAGTTGCCTGGAGATGCTTATTTAGTAGGTGCTTAGAATTGGGGAACTGGGGCCAGAGCTTGGCTTTCAAGAAGGCAGGTCAGGATTGAATATTCATTTCTTCTTTTGATATTTCCTTGTCCTCAGCTCAGCATGTGAGGTGGCCTGCACATGAGATTGTGGAAGTGGGCAGTCAGGCACTCTGGACTTCTGAAATGGACAGATGACTGTATGGCATTGTGGGGCACGATCCACCAGAACTCATATTAAGGGGTACCTGAGGGGTACCAACCTTTGTACTTAAGTAAGTAGACAAAATATTTCAAAGGTTGGGAAGCTTCTCTTCACTTCCCACTTCACTCTGGGTTCACACTAGGGAATGCCTCAGGGTAACACAGAGAAGCCCACACATTGCCCTGGGTCCAGTGCTCCTGCTGCTATGTGGAAAACCGATGTTAGGACTAATGCCAATGGAGAAGGATATTTTCCCACCAGCAGCCCCTGTGGTCTCTGTTCAACTTCCCGTGTTCCCTGAGTTTTGACACCACCACCTGGGTGCCCTACCAGCTGAGGATCATCCCTGGAGAGCCTTCTTGTCTGGGTGCCTTTACCTGGCAACTTGTTAGAGTGTACCCAGTGTCAGAGGAGTATGCCTCTTCAAAAAAGAGAACTGGTGCTCAGCTTAGGCACCTTTGTATGGGCGGGGTCAGTCAGCCACAGGCTGGATTTATCTTTGGGCCTGGCCCAGGACCAGTGTCCTGGCTGGGCAATGAGTGGGCAGGTCCATCTCCTAGTCCTCAAGTCCAGGCATTTGATTCTGATCCTTTGCCCCTAGGGTCCAGATTGGCATGGGTTTTTTTGATACAGTTCTCACAAGATCTTTGCAAATTCTTGCTCATGCCTCTTAATACTTATCTCCCTCCTGCTGGACACTTCAGTGGTTGGCAGGTGCCCTGAAGTTGAGAAGTGCCTGTGATGGGTGACTCTTTCATTTCCACCATGCAGAACCTCCTGTTCCCATGACATTTATGCACCAACATTCATATTACCCAACCTTAAAGGCAGGAGAAAGCATGCACACAGAGAAGTGCAGGAGCATTCTCTCTTGTGAGCTTGCATATATGCGCTTGGGAACATTGTAGCAGACCTGCTTGGTAGCCGCTCTATTCTGGCTGCACAGGCTAATCTAGGGCCTCCTGGGGAATCTAGGCCCAGGAGAGGCCTGTAGGAGAGCAAGATCCAGCTCAACAGAGAAAGAGCCTGCAACACCAGGTTTGGCCACCCTGACTCAGGAAGCACAGCCTCCCAGGTCCTGAGTGCAATGCAGCTGTGCCTTAAGCTCTCTGCAGTGCAGTGGGCCTCTGGAGCCTCTCAGTGCTCATGAAAGGAAGGCATGCTGTTGGATAGTGAAAAACATTTGGCAAATGACTACAATATTCATCATCTGGTAAACAGAAAGTTGATTCTGCCTTAAAAAATGTGCCTGAAAGTGTATATATTGGTGACCCAAAAAGAGATAGTAGGAGGTGTATAAGTAGGTAGATAGGTAGATATGTAGATAAGTAGGTATAAAAAAAATAGACAGATAGATAGATGGATAGATAGATAGATAGATAGATAGATGACAGATATTTATAGAGAGACAGATAGACAGTTAGATAGATAGACAGACAGACAGACAGACAGACAGACACACAGAGAGTTACATATGTAGTTGAACAGCCAGCCAGTTGTTATCATAATGTAGGATTGAGCACTTCCAGAGAAAGTTTGATGGCACCTTGAGAATTTGTAATGGGCGCCATCAGAGGACCTTGGTGTGAATTGGTCTAAGAGGAGTTGGTGAGGGGAGGGATGTGCTGAAGGGATCCTTGTGGGAAAAGGGATAAATGCTCATTGTGCTTTGTGTTTAGGTGACTGTCATCTTAAGTCCACTTAAATCTCTTTAGAGAGCTCTGTGTTACATGCATGCCTACCCCCTGCACAGGTAGGTAGGTGGGTATGTGATAAGATACAGCAAGAAAAATCCATGGTGAGAGTGACTTGGGGACTTTCGAAGAAGGAAGGAGAACAAATTTTCCCCAGAATGCTGCATGGTTAATTGGTGTAAGGCTGGGGTGTGGTGGAGATGGGGTGGAGGGTTAGAGAGAGGAGAGACATTATGAGGGAGCTGGAATTAGCTCATAATGGTTGCCTGGTTTTCTGCTCAGTTGCCTGGAGATGCTTACTTAGGGGTTTTGGATTGAGGGCCCAAGGCCAGAGCCTGGTTGTCATGGGAGCAGGTTCTGATGGAATGTTCATTTCTTCTTTGAATCCATACTTGTCCTCAGCTCAGGGTGCTTGCTGGCCTTAACATGAGATTCTGGAAGTGGGCAGACAGCCCCTATGAGCCTCTGAGGTAGACAGGTGACTGAAGGACTTTGTGGTGCAGCATTAACCTGAACTCATATTGAGGTGTACTTGAGACACCAACCAGTATGCCCGGGTAAGTAGACCAATGTCTTTTGGAGGGCCCTTCATTTCATCTCCCCTTATACTCTGGGCTTATTCCAGTTAACTGAAGGCCTCAGGGACACACATAACAGCCCACCCATTGCCCTGGGTCCAGTGTAGAGCCTCCTGCTGCTTTGGGAAAAGCCAGTGTTGAAACTAGTACCCATGGAGAAGTTTGTTTCCTCACCCCCAGCCCCTGTGACCTCTGTTCAACTTCATCTGTTCCCTGAGCTCTCTGACTCCACTACCAGGGTACCTTACCAGCTGACAATAATCTTGGGAGGGCCTTCTTGTCTGTGTGCCATGATCTGGCAATGTTAGAATGTGTGCCCAGGCACTGAGGATTCTGCATCCCCAATAAGAGAACTGGATGTCAACTTTAAGTAACCTCCATGAGGGTGGGGTCAGGCTGCCAGATGCTGGATCAATCTCTGGGACTGGCCCAGTACCATTGTCCTGGTGGGGCACTGAGTGAGCTGGGTCAGTTCCTGGTCCTCAAGTACAGGCATTTGATTCTGAGGCTCTGCCTCTAGGGTCCAGATTGGCTGGGGGGGGGGTAGGTGGTTAGGTAGGGCTCCCACAGGTTCCTTTGCAAGTACCTGCTCATGTCTCTTAGTGCTTGCCTTCCTCCTGATGAAACCTGCAGGTGCCCTGAAGTTGAGGAGTGCATGTGATTGGTGTGCATTCTATCTCCACCATGCACAACCAACTGTTACTGACACTTATACACCCACATCCATATTCCCGAACGGTATAGGCAGGAGAAAGCACTCACACACAGAGGTGACGAAGCATGTGCACCTAGACACAAACACACAAAAAACACTGAACAACATTCAAAAACATAGTATAGGCATCCACAGTGTCCTGCATGGACACCCATATCTGGCAGGTGGAATCCAAAGTGCTTCGCCAGAATTTTGGCTGCTGGTGGTATCTGGTTTTTGTTTTCTACCTCAGGAAGGGCAGAGGGAGGATGCTCATGCAGCCTGGTAGTTTGTATTTATTTTTTCTACTGCTATTAAGCAAAAATAGTTTTCACAATTCCTCCTTTCTATCCCTGTGACTTTGTGAACATGGTGGCAGACCTGCTTGTGAGTCACTCTATTCTGGCTGCACAGGTAGTTTGAGGTCCTCCTGAGGGATTCTTGGCCCAAGAGAGGCCTGTGCCTGGGCAGGATCCAGCTGACCAGAGGACAGGACCTGTGACATAGTGTTTGGCTATCATGAATCAGGAATCAAAGATTCAGAGCACAGTGTAGGAGGACATTTGAGATTTTACAGAGTCATGGAAACTCTCTACACAGGCATCTGCAGCCAGGATGAATCTGGGTTCTTGTAGGCGACTTGTCCTGCCCATCCCTGTTCATCAGAGTGATACTTATTCCCCTTGCTTTTGTTTGAGGCTGTCCAGCATCTGCCTTACAGGAGGCCCTCTGTACCCCCACATCCCTTGTTACTAACTCAGGGTGTAGGGACAGGATACTCTGCTTATCTAGGCTGTCTCAACATCTCAGGGCTCTGTAGCTTTTGTCACCAGATATCCTTAAGTAATTAATGTTGTCCCTGCTAACCCCCGTCCCAACTTGTCCCCTTCCTAGGTCTAGGATTATTATTTCCTGCTTTTCTTTTATCTTTCTTTCTTCCTTTTTAAAGAAAAGACTCTACCCTGGAACTGTGTTTCAGGTGGTGGTAGGAGTCTCAGGCCTGTCAGAAAATCAGCCAAGTCCCCAGAATCCTTCAATGGTCTGGGAGGCTCCACCATCATGCTATGCAAGCAACCTCATGGTGTGCCATAAGGTGGCAAGGAGCCTAGGCATTGTCTTATCTCAGAGTCAAAGTGAGTAGAAACAGCCATGTTCTGAGCCCCTCCGTGTCCCCTTCGCCCATGAAAAAGACACGTGAGGCAGTGTTCAGGTGGTTACTACAGCGAGGCTTTACTTCTTGTATAAGCAGAAGAGGAAAGACCCAAAGCCCGGGAAAGGCACTGCTATATGTACCCTAGAGTGGCGTGTTCACTTCTGATTGGCTGTTCACTCATCACCCCATATTATGCACCGGGATGGGCAGTGACTTTGGCATGCTTTTTGCCTTTTGCACCTGCGCAGTCAGTTGTTTACTAGTGGGAGGACAGGATGCCCACGCCATCTTGGAATGGCGAATGCTGACACGCTCACTGTGGCTCCCAACACAGCCAGAATATGCTGTAGGCCCATCGGTGACAAAACCAGGTCAGGCTGCAGAGAACCATCCAGACCAGGTCCCTTGAAACCTTCTGGTTCTGATGCCTTACGCACAAACAGGCAGCAGAGTCTGGGCTTCTCCTGACTAGCTTACCTTCCCTTACATCCAGAGAGGTGAACAGGATGAAGGCTTAAAGACATCTGGCCTTCTCTACAATGTCCAGGGATTTCTGGAAGAAAAGACATGGTTATGAAATTAACTGATGGACAGACTTAGATGGCAGAAAACTTGGAGACCAGAGTTTCTTTCTGTCTCTGTTTCTTTCTCTGTCTCTGTTTCTCCCTGTCTATCTGTCTCTCTCTTTCTCTCTCTCTTTGTGTGTGCATGTGTTTCTATGTATTTATTTGCTGTGTGTCCTCTAGTGAAAAATCTAGGCCCCTGATGGCACTGAAACAGGTCCAGTTTGAGACCAGGCTGTATCATTTCTTATGGTGTTGAGTTCAGCATGCTCTGGGAAGGCCAGGGTTGAAAGTAAGGGAAGGCTGTATGTGTGCCAGTGCCATAGCTCAGTTTGGCACAAGGTGTAGAAAGGCTTCAGGGGGACAGCAGGGCAGTTGTTCCTGATGATACCTGTCTGTCTTGGTGGATGGATTAGACAATTGTTTAGCAATAAATAATATGGAGGGGGGCATGACCCATCCCTTTTGGAGTTGTGGGCCTTGCACCTCTGAGAACTCAGGCCATGCCTGCCAGGATAGAAAGAACTCTTTTGATTGGATCAGAGCAGCTGCCTTCAGGAAGTTTTGTAGAGAGGGAGAAGTGGAAAACAATTTCAGGCTTCTTTCATGGAGGGTATTAGAGGGGTCATAATACACCAGCTGTGACTTAAGCTTTCAACAGTGCAGGGCTGGACCTCTGGAGACACTCAGTGCTCATGAAAAAAAGGTTTGCTGGTAGATAGTGAAAAGCATTTCACGAATGACCATAGCACTCATTATCTAATAATTCAAGAGGTGCTTCTGCCCTTGAAAATGTACCTTAAAGTGTATGTATTGGCGAGACAAAAGAAGACAGTAGGAGGTTTATAAGGAGGTAGGTAGCTATGTATGTAGTTAGGTAGGTAAGTAGAAAAAGATAGATAGATAGATAGATAGATAGATAGATAGATAGATAGATAGATAGATAGATAGATAATTACATAAGATTGTGGATCTCCAGATAGTTGTTGTTATGCTCTGGCAATGAGCACTTTGAGAGAAACATTGAAGGCACCTTGAGAATTTCCAATGGGCACACTCAGAGGACCTTGGTGTGAATTGGTCTAGGAGGAGTTGGTCAGGAGTGGGGATATGCTGCAGGGATCCTAGTGGGAAAAGTGAGAAATGCTCATTGTGCTTTGTGTCTTTCTTCCTGTCATCTTGAGTCCACTTGAATCCCTTCAGAGAGCTCTGAGTTGCATGTGAACCAAGTCCCTATACAGGTAGGGAGGTGGGTGTGTGGTAGGTTACAGAATGAAGGATCAATGGTTAGAGTGACTTGGAGACTTTGGATGAAGGAAGAAGAGCAAAGTGTCCCTTGAGTGTTGCACGGTGGTTGGTGATGAGCTGGGGAGTGGTGGAGGTGGTGTGGAGGGTTAGAGAGGAGAGAGATTGTGAGGAAGCATGAATTAGCTCATAATGGTTGCCTGGTTTCCTGGTCAGTTGCCTGGAAATGCTTACTTAGTAGGTTTTTAGAATTGGTGGCCCGAGGCAAGGGCCCCAGTGTCTATAGGGAAGGTTGGAATAGAATATTCATTTCTTCTTTTGATATGTCCTTGTCCACAGCTCAGGGTGCTAGGTGTCTGCAGGTGAGATTGTTGATATGGGCTCCCAGCCCCTTTGGGCATCTGAGGTGAACAGTTTACTGCATGACTTTTGGGTGCAGCATCCACCAGAACTCATATTAAGGGGTACCTGAGATTCCATCCTGAGAGCCCGGGTAAATAGATAACATTTTTAGGGGGTGGGGGGCTTCTTTTCACTTTCCACTGGACTCTGGGCTCATATCAGCAAAACTGAAGGCCTTTGGGACACACAAGGCAGCCACCCATTACCCTGGGTCCAGTGCATAGCCTCATGCTGCTATGTGGGAAGCCATTGTTGGGACTAATGACAATGGAGGAGGTTAGTTCCCCAACACTGCCCGTATGGCCTCTGTTCAACTTACCCTGTTTCCTGGGCTCTCTGACACCACCACCCAGATGGCCTACCAGCCAAGGATCTTCCTGGGAGGGCCTTCTTGGCTGGGTGACTTGACCTGGCTACTTGAGAGAGTGCCCAGGGACAGTGGAGTCTGAATCCCCAAGAAGAGAACTGGCAGTCAGTTAGAGGACCCCCACTTAAGAAGGATCAAGCAGGTAGATTCTGGATCAATCTCTGGGCCCACCCTAGTCCCATTGGCCTGGATGGGTTTTGAATGTGTGGGCTCAGCTCCTGGTCCCGAGTTCCAGGCATTTGTTTCTGAAGCTCTGCCCCTATGGTCCAGATTGGCATAGGGTATAGGTCTTGCACAGCATCCTTTACAACACCTACTCCCTCCTGTTAGTTGCTCGCTGCTTTCCTACTGCCTTCAGTGGCTAGCTGATGTGGTACTGTTGATGAGTTCCTGTCATAGGTTATATATCCATCCCTGCTGTGGACACTCTCCTGTCCCCAAAACTTTTGCACCCTCATCCATACTCTGATCTTTATAGGCAGGTGATAGCACACACTCACAGAGTTGCGGGAGCATATGCCCCCACCCACCAAGACACACACACACACACACACACACACACACACACACACACCCCACCCAACAATGTACAAAAACATTGCTTAGGCATCCCCAGTGTCCTGCATGGACACCCATCTCTGGCCATTGGAAAGCCCCAGTGCTTGGCCATGTTGGCAGCTGGTGCTATCTTGTTGGTGTTTTTTGCCTCAGGAAGGGCAGAGGGAGAGCACTCATGTAGCCTGGCAGATGACATTCTCCATGCTCTACTGCCATCAAGTGGGATTGTTTTGAGGATTCCACCTCCACATCCCTGAGCCTCTCTGAACATGGTAGCAGACCTTCTTGGGAGCCACTTTATTCTGGATGCACAGGAGGGACTAGAGGCTCCTGAGGGCTTCTAGGCCCAGGTGATGCCTGTGAGTGAGCAGGATCCAGCTTACCACAGAAGAAGGCCTGAGACACAGGATTTGGCTAGCATGACTAGGAAAGCACAGCCTCCCAGGTCCTGAACACAGTCAGTGCAGGAGGACATCATAGGTTTTACAGAGTCACAGGACCTCTCTACACAGGCATCTGCTGCCAGGCTGCATCTTGGTTCTTGTGGATGACTTGTCTTGCACACCTCTGTTCACCAGGGTGATCCCGGTCCCACTTGCTTTTATTTGAGGCTGCCCAGCAGCAGCCTTATAGTTCATCCTTCCAACCCACACATCCCCTTGTTACTAACCCACAGAGAGTCAGGGAATGGGGATAAGCTATTCTGCTTCTGTGAGCTTTGTCAACATCTCAGGGCTTGGTAGCTCTAGTGGCCAGATATCTTTGTCCAGTTAATGTCCTTCCTACCAACCTCAACCCCACCTATCCCCTTCCTAGGTCTAGAGTTGTTATCTCTGGCATTCCCTTCCTGCTGTTATTTTTTAAGAAAAAATCCTTTCCTGGAGCTCCTTTTCTGGAGCTGTGCTTCCCGTGGGGAAAGGGTTCCCAGTTCTGTAATTAAATTACATAAGTACCCAAAACCTTTCAATGGTTTGGGAGGCTCTAGCATCATCCTATGCAAGCAACCGCATGGTGTGCCATAAAGTGGCAAGGAGCCTAGGCATTGTCTAGTCTCAGGGTCAAACTGAATAGAAAGAGCCAGAGTATGCTGTAGTCCCAAGGGTGTCCAAAACAGCTTCAGCTGCCTGGGAAACATCCAGCCTGGATAGCTTGAAAACCTCCTAGCTCTTATGTCTGACAAACAAACAGGCAACTTCTAACTAGCTTCAGGGCTTCTTCTAACTAGCTGACCATTCCTACTATCCAGGAAGATGACCCAGGATGAAGGCTCAAAAGACACCTGGCCTTCTCTATATGTTAAGGGATTTTTGGAAGAATAGACATGGTTCTGGAATTACAGATTTACAGTCTCATTTCCAAGAAAACTGGAAGACCAGAGTTTCTCTTTGTCTCTGTCCCTCTCTCTCCCTTTCTCCGTTTGTTTGTGTGTGTGTCTGTGTCTGTGTGTATATGGTTATGTATGTATGTATGTATGTATGTATGTATGTATGTATTCACTGTGTTCTCTATTCAGGAAACTAGGCCTCTGATGGCCCTGAAGCAGGTTCAGTGTGGGCACATGGTGTATTATTTCCTGTGGTGTCGACCTCATCATTGTCTGGAAAGGTCAGGTTTGGATGTAGCAGAAATTCTTAACTCTGTATTTATGCCCAGCCTATAGGAAGGTGAACACAAGGTGTAGAAAGGCTTGAGGGGGAAAACAGGGAAGTTGTTCCAAATAAAGGCCTGCATGGGACAGCAGGGGAAATGTTCCTGATGGTACTTCTGTCTTGGTGGATTCATGAGAAAATTGTTTAACAATAAATACTATGGAGGGTGGCAGGAACCATCCTTCCTTGGGCTTCCAGGACTTGCACCTGTGAGAACTGAGGGCAGGCCTGCCTGGATGGAGAAAGCTCTCTTGGTTCTATCAGAGCAGATGTCTCCAGGTAGCTTGGTATGGTGGGAGAAGTGGAAAGCAAAGCAGGCTTCTGACCTGGAGGTTGTTAGAGGGGTCTTATTCCACCAGCTGTGACATAAGCCCTTGAGAGTACAGGGGTGGACCTCTGTAGACTCTCAGTGCACATGAAAGGAAGGCTTGCTGGTGGATCAGGAAAAGCATTTCTCAAATGATCATGGAATTCTTTATTGGGTAAACAGAAAGTTGCTTCTGCCCTAGAAAATGTACCTAGAAGCATATATATTGATGAGCCATAAGAAGATAGTAGGAGGTGTGTAGGTAGGAAGGTAGGTAGGTAGATATGTAGTTAGGTAGGTAGGTACAAAAAAGATAGATAGATAGATAGATAAATAGATAGATAGATAGATTAAAAGATAATTAGGTTGTCTGTAAGTAGGTCTGTAGGTTGATTAGGTAGGTAGATATGTAGTTAGGTAGGTAGGTACAAAAATATAGATAGATAGATAGATAGATAGATAGATAGATAGATAGATAGATAAATAGATAATTAGGTTGTCTGTAAGTAGGTCTGTAGGTTGGTTAAGTAGGTAGGTATGTAGTTCGATAGGTAGGCAGGTAGGACAAAGATAGAGAGATAGATATATAAATAGATGACAAATTGTATGGTAGATAGATGATAGATAGATAGATAGATAGATAGATAGATAGATAGATAGATAGATACATAGATACATAGATACATAGATAGATACATAGATACATAGATACATACATAGATAGTTACATACATAGATAGTTACATACATAGATAGTTATATACATAGGTGGATAGCCCGTCAGTTGTCATGCTGTTGCAGTGAGCACATGGAGAGTATGTTTGAAGGCACTTTGAGAATTTGCAATGGTCACCGTCAGAGGACCTTAGTGTGAATTTGTCTAGGAGGAGTTGGTGAGGGGAGGGGATGTGCTGCAGGGATCCTGGTGGGACAAGTGACTAATGCTCATTGTCCTTTGTGTCGAGGTGCCTGTCATCTTGAGTCCACTTCAATCCCTTCAGAGACCTCTGAGATGCATGCATGCCTAGCCCCTGCAAAGGTAGGTAGGTGGGTGTGTGCTAGGATATAAGAAAAAGGATCCATGGTGAGAGTGACTGGGGCACTTTCGAGGAAGGAAGGAGATCAAAGTGTCCCCTGAGTCCTGCATGGTAGTTAGTGAAAGGCTGGGGTGTGGTGGAGGTGGGGTGGAGGTTTAGAGTGAGAAGAGAGAGATTGTGAGGGAGCTGGAATTAGCTCATAATGTTTGCATGGATTTCTGGTCATTTGCCTGGAGATGCTTACTTAGTAGGTACTTAGAATTCAGGGCCTGAGGCCAGAGCTTGGTTTTCAAGTAGGCAAGTTGGGATGGAATGTTCATTTCTTCTTTTGATATGTCCTTGTCCTCAGCTCAGCGTGCTAGGTGTCCTGCAAGAGAGATTGTGAAATTTGTCAGCCCACATCTCTATTCCTCTGAGGTGGACAGGTGACTAGATGACTTTGTCGGGCAGCATCCACCAGAACTCATATTGAGGGGTACCTGAGATACCAACCTGTGTGCCTGGTTAAGTAGACCAAGGTTTTCAGCGGGCCCTTCTTTTCATCTCCCACCTCACTCTGTGGTCATACTGAAGGAGTCCAGGACACACAGCACCCCACCCATTGTCCTAGGCCCAGTGCAGAGCCTCCCACTGCTAGGTGGCAACAGTGTTGGGCCTAGTGCCCCATGGAGAAGGTTGGTTCTCCACCCCACCCTGTGTGTCCTCTGTTCATTTCCCCTGTTCCTTGAGCTCTCAAATTCCATGACCAGCTGAGGATCATCCTGGGAGGGCCTTTTTGTCTGGGTGACTTGACCTGGCAAATTGAGAGCCTGTGGGCAGTAACAGAGGAGTCTGCATCTCTAAGAAGAGAACTGGCTGTCAGATTTAGGGGCAACCCCATGTGGGCGGGGTCAGGCAGGCAGGTGCTGGATTAATCTCTGGGCCACACCCAATCTGAGTGTCCTGGCTGGGCACTGAGTGGGCAGTGTCAGTTCCTGGTCCTCAAGTTCAGGCATTTGATTCTGTGGCTCTGCCCCTTGGCTCCAGACTGGCAGGGGTTTAGGTCGGGCTCCCACAGGATTTTTTGCAAGTACCTGCTCAGTCCTCTTAGTGCTGGCTGCCCTCCTGCTGGACCCTTCAGTGGCTGGCAGGTGCCCTGCAGTTGAGAAGTCCCTGTGATGTGTGACTCTTCCATTTCCACCATGCGCAACCTCCTGTTCCTGGACACTTATGAACCAACATCCATATTCCTGAACCTTACAAACAGGAGAAAGAATTCACAGACAGACGTGCAGGAGCACACACACACACACACACACACACACACACACACACACACCCCACACAAAAACATACAGAAACATAGCTTAGGCATACCCTGTGTCCTGCATGAACACCAATCTCTAGACAATGAAAGTGATATATAATTATTATTAGTGAAATGTTGTTGTTATTATTAGTGAGATACTGTTATTATGATTAGTGAGGTATTGGTTTTTACTGAAATATTGTGGTTATTATTAGTGAGATATTGTTATTAGTGAAATATTGTTGTTATTATTAATGAGATAATGTTATTATTAATGAACAAGAAAATGTTGTTATTATTAGTGAAATATTGTTATTATTAGTGATACATTATTATTAGTAGTGAGATATTATTGTGTTAGTGAGATATTATTATTAGTGAGACATTGTTAATATTTTAATGAAATATGTTTTTATTATTACTGAGACATTTTTATAAATATTAGTGAGATATTGTTGTTGTTATTAGGAAAAATTGTTGTTAGTATAACTTAAAGAGTGTTACTATTAGTGATATATTGTTATTAGTGAGATATTGTGGTTGTTATTAGTGAGATATTGGTATTATTAGAGGTATTGTTGTTATTTTTAGTGAAATATTGTTAGTATTATTAGTGAAATATTGTAGTTATTAGTGAGATACTTTTGTTATTAGTGAGATATTGTTTTTATTACTAGTGAGATATTGTTATTATTATAAGTGAGATATTGTTGTTATTATTAGTGAGATACTCTTGTTATTAGTGAGATATTGTTGGATTTTTAAGTGAGATATTCTTATTATTAGTGAGAGACTGTAATTATTAGTGAGATATTTTTGTTATTATTGAGCTATTATTATTAAGAAAAAATTTTGTTACTATTACTGAAAGATTGGTGTTATTAGTGAGATGTTGTTGTTATTAGTGAGATATTTTGTTATTACTAGTGAGATATTGTTATTATTAGTGAGATTTTGGTATTAATAGTGAGGTATTGTTATGATTATTAATGAGTTGATTTAGTTATTATTATTTAAAGATTCTTATTATGCTAAGATATTGTTATTATTTCCAGTGAGATATTGTTATTATTATTAGTGAGAGATTGTTATTATTAGTTAGATATTTTTGTTATTATTGCTGTGATTGATTTTAGTTTTAGTGCGGTATTACTCTTAATATTAGTGAGATATTGTTCTTATTAGTGAATTTTTTGTTATTACTAGTGAGATAATGTTATCAGCCATGATGTCACACAGTGATGTCACATCCTTAATGTCACACCCCTGATGTCATACCAGTGATATCACACTTGTGATTTCTAACCATGTCATGCCCATGATGCCATACATGTTGTATCACACTCTTTATGTCATCCCTAGAAAGTCCTAACCTTTTTAATCACAATCATGACATCACACCTATGATGTGACACCCATGAAGTTATACCCATGATTCATACCCATGTCATACCCATGTTATACCCATAATGTCATATACTTGATGTCACACCCATTATGTCCTTCACTTTATGTGACAATTATGATGTCATATCATGATATCATAACTGTGATGTCACACCCAAATTGTCACACCTGTGATGTCATACCTGTTATGTCACACCAGTTATATCATACTCATGATGTCATACTCGTGATGTCACACCCATAATGTCACAACTGGGATGTCACACTTATAATGTCACACCCATGATGTCACATCCATAATGTCATACAATTGATGTCACATTCATGTCACACCCATGATGTCACACTCATGTTACACCTTTGATGTCTCATGCATGATATCACACCTATAATGTCACAGCCATAATGTCATACCCATGATTTATATCCATCTCATACACTTGTCATACCCATAATGTCATTCACTTGATGTCAAACTCCGGATATCACACCCATGATGTCAAACCCAGGATGTCACACAGTGATGTCATACCTGTGATGACATACCCATGATTCATAACCATATCATACCTATGATATCATAAACTTGATGTCTCATCCATGATGTCATACCAACAATGTCACAACAGTGATGTCACACCCATGAGGGCACACTCATGATGTCATTCCCATGATGTGACACCTATGATGCCACACCTGTGATGTCACACCCCTGATATCATACTCATGATGTCATACTTATGATTTCTAACCATGTCATACCCATGATGTCATCCAGATCACAGTCTTGATGTCACACCCAGAATGTCCTTTACTTTATGTCACAATCATGACTTTACACCCGAAATGTAACACACATGATGTTATGCCCATGATTCATACCCATGTCATACCCATGATGTAATACACTTGATGTCATACCTGTCATGTCACACATATCATGTTACACTTGAGAGATATTTTTGTTATTTTAGAGAGATATTTCTGTTGTTATCTTAAATATATTGTTATTAATAGTGAGATATTTCATTAGTGTAAGATATTGTTATTATTAGTGAGATATTGTTGTTATTAATGAGATATTTTTTCTATTAGTAGTGAGATATTGTTATTATTAGTAGTAATATATTGTTGTTATTAGTGAGATATTGTTTTTATTAGTGAGTTATTGTGTTAATTAATAGTGAGGTATTGTTATTAGTGAGACATTGTTAGTATTTTTGAGATATTATTTTTATTACTGATATATTATTACTATTTGTGAGATATTTTATTATTAATGACATATTTTTATTATTAGTGAGATATTGTTATTCTTATTGGTGACACATTGTTATTATTTGTAAAACATTGTTGTTATTATTAGAGAGATATTGTTGTTATTATAAGTGGGATATTGTTATTATTAGTGAGATATTTTAGTTACTATTACCAAAAGATTCTTATAATTAGTGAGATACTGTTGTTTTAATTAATAAGATATTGTTATTATTAGTGAGATAATGTTTTCATTATTAGTGAAATATTGTTATTAATGAGATATTTTTGTTATTATTATTTAGATATTGTTATTATTATTACATTATTGTTAATATTAGTGGAATTTTGTTATTAATAGTGAGATACTATTTTTATTATTAGTGATATATTTTTGTTATTACTGAAAGATTGTTATTATTAGTTATATATTGTTGTTATTACTGAAATACTGTCATTATTAGAAAAAAATTGTTATTGAGATATTTTTGTTATTATTATTAGTGATATATTGTTTTTATTATAAGAGAAATATTTCATACTTGTGTTGTCACACACATGATGCCACACCAGCATTTTCACACTCATAATATTACACGTGTAATGTCTCATGAGTGATGTCACACCTACAATGTAACACCCATGATATCACACTCCTGAGTAACACCCATGATGTCATAACTGTGATGTCATACCCATGATGTCACACTCCTGATGTCATACACTTGATGTCATAATCATGATGTCATACCCACAATGTCACAATAGTGATGTCACACACCTTGATGTGACACTCATAATGTTACACCTGTGATGTCTCATGTGTGATGTCACACCTATAATGTCACAACCATGATGTCATACCTATGATTTATATCCATATCATACACATGTCATACCGATAATGTCATTCACTTGATATCAAACTCTGAATGTCACACCCGTGATGTCAAACACAGGATGTCATACCCATGATGTCACACAGTGATGTCATACCCGTGATGACATACCCATGATTCATATCAATATCATACCCATAATATCATACACTTGATGTCTCATTCATGATGTCACACCAACAATATCACAACAGTGATGTCACACCCATAGGGGCACACTCATGATGTCACACCCATGATGTCAGAACTGTGAAGTCAAATCCATGATGTCACACCTGTGGTGTCATACTCATGATTCATTACCATGACATACACATGTCATACCCATGATGTCATACACTTGATGTCACATTCATGATATCATACCCATGATGTCACAACTGTAATGTAACGCCTGTGTTGTCACGCTTGTAATGTGATACTTATAATTCATACCATGTCATACCCATGTTATCATACATGTGATGTCATACCCATTATGTTACACTCATGTTGTCACAATCATGATGTCCTACTTATGACTCATAACCATATGATACCAATGATGTCATATACTAGATGCAACACTCATGATGTCAACCCATGATATCACACCCTTAATGTCACACCCATGATGTCACCCCTCTGATGTGAAACCTGTGATTTCACACACATTATATCACACCTGTGATATTAAACCCAATACATTTTGCCCATGATTTCACACAGTGATAAAATACCCATGATGTCATACTTATGAATCATAAATATGTAATACCCATGATGTCATACATGTTATATTACTCTCTAGATTTCACACCCAGAATGTCCTATACTTTATGGCACAATCATGGTGTCACACCTCTGATGCCATTCCCATGATGTAAAACCCATTATGTTATGCCCATGATTTATACCCATGTCATATCCATGTCATGCCCATGATGTCATACACTTGATGTCACACACATGATGTCACACACATAATATTATACCTGTGTTGTCCCAACTGTAATTTCAAACATATGATATCACACCCATGATGTCACACATGTGATGTCATACACTTCTTGTCATATACTTGATGTCACACACATTATGTCCTTCAATTTATATACCAATCATGATGATACATCATGATATCAGACCTGTGGTGTCACAGCGATGATGTCACTCGTGATGTCATGCCCATGATTCATTACCATGGCATACCCATGTCATACCCATGATGTCATACACTGATGTCACACATGATATCATGCCCATGAGGTCACAGCTATGATGTAACACCTGTGATATCACACCTGTAATATCATAGCTGTGATGTCATACTTATAATCCAAACTCATGTCATACCCATGTTATCATACATGTGATGTCATCCCCATAATGTCACACTTGTGATGTCAACCCATGATGCCACACAGGTGATGTCATACACAAGATGTCATACCCAAGATTCTTAACCGTCTCATATTCATGTCATACACTTGATGTCATATTTGTTATGCAACGCATATTATGTCACAACCATGATATCACACACTTTATGTTACACCCATAATTTTACACCAATGATGTCATACACTTGATGTCACACCTGTGATGTCAAACATATAATGTGACACCTGTGATGTCTCAACTGTGACATCAAACCTATGATATCACACCCATGAACTATACACATTTCATACTCCTGATGTCAGAACTGATATCACACCCATGATGTCTCAACTGTGATGTCACATGATGATGTCATAACTGTTATGTCACTCCAGTGATGTCACACTTGTGATGTCATAACTGTTTTATAACACCTGAGATGTCACACACGTGATGTCATGCTTGTGATTTTGCACTCATGATGTCATACCTGTGATGTCACACCCAAGAGGTCACTCATGATTTCACACTCGTGATGTCCTACAATTGATGTCACAATTATGGTGTAATACACTTGATATCACAATCATGTCACACCCACAATGTCACAACAGTGATGTCATACCCATGATCATACCCATCTCATACACATGTCATACCCACAATGTCATTCACTTGATGTCAAACTCCAGACATCACACCCGTAATGTCACACCCGTGATGTCATATCCGTGATGTCATACTTATGTTTCAAAATCATGTCCCACCAATGATGTCATACCTATGATGTCGCACCTGTGATTTCATGCACATGATGTCTCTCATGATGTCACACTTGTGTTGTCACACCCATAATATCACACAAGTAATATCACAATCATGATTCCTACCCATGATGTCATACCGGTGAAATCACACCCATATTAGACCCAGGATGTCATACCTGTCATGTCACACATGTAATGTCACACTCATAATTTCATACCTGTCATGTCACAACCATGTTGTCACACATGTGATGTCATACCATTATGTCATACCTGCCATGTCATACCCATGATGTCATACCCTTGATGTCATACCCATAATCTCACACTTGTGATTTTGTACCTGTTATGTCACACCCCTGATGTCATACCTGTGATGTTACACCCATAATGTCACAACTGTGATGTCACACCCATGAGGTCACACTTTTGATGTCACAACCCTTATGTCCTAAAATTCATGTCACATTCATGATGACATACACTTGATGTCACAATCATGATGTCATACCCACAATGTCACAACAGTGATGTCACACCCTTGATGTCACACTCATGTTAAACCTGAGATGTCTCATGTGTGATGTCACACCTATAATATCACAGCCATGATGTGGGCACACTCATAATGTCATTCTCATGATGTGACACCTATGATGCCATACCCATGATGCTACAACCCTGATGTCATAACTGTGATGTCATACTTATGATTTATAACCATGTCAGACCCATGATGTCATACATGTTACATCACACTCATAATATCACACCCATGTGATGTCATACCCATGATGTCACACCCATGATTCTTTACCATCTCATATCTTTGTCATACAGGCGATGTCACAATGTGACATCATACCCATAATAGCACACCCATAATAGCACACCCTTAATGTCACATCTATGATTTCACACTTCTGATGTCACCCCTGTGATTTCACACACAAGATGTCACACCTGATGATGTTTGCTGAATCAAAAATAACTTTTATTTGTTTATTTATTTATTTATTTATTTGTTCTTTATCTATATAATTTTTGAATAAATCAAAGCAATCAAATTCATTTGGTTTGAATGAGAAATCACATGAGGAGACGGTCATATGTGACCACCCAATGTATATACACTGTCCTATGGCTGAAGCTTATTATATTATCATGTGAAAATATGATAATATGACCATGAAGAATTTCAATATATGCTTATTTAATATTGTATAATATAATGTATATAATATATTAAAATAATATATTAATGTTAGTATATAATGTATTAATATACACTAATAATGTAAAATATAATATGATAAAGTATGATAAATTGGATATATCCTTATTTATTATTACATATTTTATTGACATTCATTTTCAATGTTTCTCAGAAATATTTACAATCTGAAAATGTATAATTACAATGAACAAATTTACTGTATTCTTTTTCATTATTAGATAATATAGTATAATATATTAATAGTAGTAATATAATAATTGCCCCAGTTCCATGGGGCATTGAACTGGGATCAGAAGGCCTGAAAAAGAGAACTGGGGGTGAGCAAATATAAAAAACTGACAGCCTGTCTAGTGTTTTATCAGGCTGTGGGATCTTATCAAGCAGGATGTGGGGAGGGTGATGATGTAGGGTCTTCTTTGTTTTGGGGGAGTGCAGGGGAACTTAGGCAGAGTCAGATGTTCTCCAGAAAAGGATATTAGCTGGGTAAAGAGATCACAAAAGCAGCAGAATTGAACAGGTCATTATATACCTGTCCATAAGTTGTGTTATTCATTTATTATTATATAAGTGAATATTTGTCCACAAAAGCTACCTGTTCATAAGTTCTATTATTCATTTGTACTTACCTAGGCTGGTACTTTCCCACCAGGGCTACCTGTCTACAGGATCTGTAGCTGTCTGTTCTAGGGTTAGTGCTTTCCCACAGAGACCAAGACTTTGTGTCAGTAGGCATGTATGACTGACTTAAGTCTGTGCCTGACTTACGCAATTAATGTAGAAGCAAGGTCGCTTCCAACAGACCTCTCTTGTTTGTATCAGAGCAGATGCCTCCAGGAAGCTTGGAAGGGAGGGAGAAGTGGAAAGCACTGGAAGGCTTCTCTCCTGGGGGCTCTTAGAGGACTCTTCTACACCAGCTGTAACTTAAGCACTCTTAGTGCTCATGAAAGGAAGGCTTGCAGGTGAAAAGCATTTCCCAAATGACCATGACATTCATCATCTTGTAAACAGAGAGGTGCTTCTGCCCTAGAAAATGTACCAGGAAGCATAAATATTGGCAAGGCAAAAGAGGATAGTAGAAGGTTTGTAAATAAATAGAAAGGTAGGTAAGAAAAAGATAGATAGATAGATAGATAGATAGATAGATAGATAGATAGATAGATAGATACATAGATACGTAGATACATAGATACCTAGATAAGTAGATACGTAGATACGTAGATACATAGTTAGATACATAGATAGTCAATTAGGTAGGTGCATAGCCAGGCAGTTGTTATCATGCTGTGGTAGTGAGCACTAGGAGATAATGTTTGAAGGCACATTGAGAATTTCAAATGGGCACCCTCAGAGGACCTTGGTGTGAGTTGTTCTAAGAGGAGTTAGTGTGGGGGAAGTGTGCTGCATGGATTCTGGTGAGACAAATGATCAATGCTCTCTGTGCTTTGTATTTAGGTGTCTGTAATCTTGGGCCCATTTGAATCCTTTCAGAGAGCTCTGAGTTGTATAAGTGCCTAGCTCCTGCACAGGTAGGTAGGTGGGTGTGTACTAGAATACAGAAAGAAGGATTCATGGTGAGTGTGACTTGGGGATGTTCGAGGAAGAAAGGAGAGCAAAGTGTCCCCTGAGTGCTTCATGGTGTTTAGTGAAGGGTTGGGGTGTGGTGGAGGTGGGGTGGAGTGTTATAGAGAGTAGAGAGATTGTGAGGGAGCTGGAAGTAGCTCATAATGGTTGCCTGGTTTTCTAGTCAGTTGCCTGGAGATGTTTCCTTAGTAAGAGCTTAGAATTGGGGGCCCGAGGCCAGGGCCTGGTTGTCAATGGGGCAGGTTGGCATGAAATATTCATTTCTTCTTTTCACATGTTCTTGTCCTCAGCTCAGGGTGCTAGGTAGCCTACAAGCAAGATTGTGGAAGAGGGCAGCCAGCACCTCTGAGCCTCTGAGGTGGACAGATGACTGGATAACTTTGTAGAGCAGCATCTACCAGAACTCATATTGAGGGGTACCTGAGATACCAAACTATGTACCCAGGAAAGTAGACCAATGTGGGGAAGAATCTTGCAGGCAGGGGGAGGGAGTCCAGTGGCAGGTCTCGGCGGCGGCGGGCTTCCCATCCCGCCCAGAAGGTCCCACATTGTTGGCAAGCGGGCCGGCAGCTGTATCGGCAAGGCTCTAGAGTTCCAAAGACTGGAAATCTGGTGGAGAGACCATGTGATGTGGAGTCCGGTTTTCCAAAGCTTTTATTGTTCATGGCATGGTGAATGGACGTGGGTGGTACACGCTTCCCTCCCCCAAAAGCCAGGGGAGACCAATCTTATAGGGAAGGGAGAAAGGGGAGGGAATAACTTAATTAGCTATGTACCTGGCCTTTTGATAATTCATTAATATTTAAATCTCTGGAGGTGGAGACTTATTAGACTTATACACCCTCTACCTGTCCTACCTGACTGAAGGTAACAGGTTAAATGGAGTTACCTCGTCCAAGGCCCAACATCCCACCCTCTTTTCTTTCATAAAAACAAAGAACAAAATGGCATCCAGAGAGAGGAGAATACAGAAGGGAATCCAGAGAGAGGAGAGAACAGAAGGGCATCCAGAGAGAAGAGAGAGCAGAAGGGAACCAGACAGAGGAGAAGTCAGAATGGCATCCGGAGAGAGGATAGAACAGAAGTGCATCCAGAGAGAGGAGAGAGCTGAAGGGCATCCAGAGAGAGGAGAAGTCAGAAGGGCATCCGGAGAGAGGAGCGATCAGAATGGCATCCAGAAGGAGGAGAGAACAAAATGGCATCCAGAGAGAGGAGAAGACAGAAGGGAATCCAGAGAGAGGAGACAACAGAAGCGCATCCAGAGAGAGGAGAGAGCAAAAGGGCACCCAGAGAGAGGAGAAGACAGAAGAGCATCCAGAGAGAGTAGAGAACAGAATGGCATCCAGAGAGAGGAGAAGACAGAAGGGCATCCAGAGAGAGGAGAGAGCAGAAGAACATCACAAGAGAGGATAGAACATAAGGGCATCCAGAGAGAGGAGAGAAGAGAAGGGCATCCAGAGAGAGAATAGAACAGAAGGGCATCAAGAGAGAGGAGAAGACAGAAGGTCATCTAGAGAGAGCAGAGAACAGAAGGGCATCCAGAAAGAGGAGAAGACAGAAGGGCATCGGGAGATAGGATAAGACAGAAGGGCATCCAGAGAGAGGAGAGGACAGAATGGTCTCCAGAGAGAAGAGAGAGCAGAAGGGAATACAGAGATGGAGAAGACAGAAGCAAATCCATGGATATTAGAGAAGAGAAGGGCATTTGGAGAGAGGAGAAGACCGAAAGGCATCCAGAGAGAGGAGAGAATAAAAAAGGGCATTCAGAGAGAGGAGAGGGCAGAAGGGTGTTGGGAGCCACAGTCAGTATGTTCCATTCCAAGATGTCGCTGGCCTCGTGTCTTCCCACTTGTAAACAATTAACTGCGCAGCTGCTAAGGCAGAAAGACCACCAAGTCACTGGCCAATCCCGAGGCATAATATTGAGTGGTGAGCGAACAGCCAATCAGAAGTGAATACGTCACTCTAGGGTGTATTTAAGCTAGGCCGCTTCCGGCTTTTCCCATCCTTCCGAGTTTTCCTCGTCTGTGTTACACAGTAAAGCCTCGTTTTGCAGTAACTACCCAAATTTTGCCTCTCGTGTTTCTCTTCCATGGGCGTGGGGGGACACGGGAGGTGCGCGTTAGATCTGGCGCCGAGAACCTGGGAATTTCAAGGCATTGCGGAAGGCCCCCGAGACTCGAGGAGGGTTAAAAGACTGCAGGTTTTGAGGTACACCTTTGGAAGATATGCCTGGGGTTGCGTTTGTGGCACGCGGATTTAAACTCACTGCTGCCGCTCCACTAGCTTGCCTCTTGCTTGCATTGCATTTGTTTTTAACTTATGTGTGTTGTGAGAAAAGGGGCCACTCTAGCATAGCAGAACCAGGGTGTGTTAGCCGGCAACAGGGAAAAAGGCCTGGTCATAGGATAGGATATCCAAAGGGAACAAGGACTGCTGCAGAGTCCATTAAGCTTGAGAAACCTCCATCCCATCAGTGGGTGGAAAGAGGTCGGAGGAAAAAAAGATCCTACTTTATGACAGAATCTTTGGGGAAGTGTCTGTGCTCTGCTACCTGTGGCAGGCAGAGCAGGCATACAGGCAGACAGAGGAGAGAGATAGTCTGCCCTAGGAAGCACGGCAGGCACACGGGGAGTGCCCCGCGAGCTCAGAGCAAGCAATGCCAGTGATAGAACAGATGATCTTTGAAAATGCCACAGCTGAATGCTGTGCAGACATTGTCCCTCGTAGGAACAAGAGGCTACAAGATTGGCTAAGGGCTTGCTGTGGCCCAGGAAAGGAGGCTGTTTGTGCTTATTCCACAGGTGAAAACAATTAATTTGGATCCCTACGTGGCTGGTGCAGATTGTGAAGAATGAAGCTAGGTTGCAAGATTACAGCTCTGAGTCTCCTGATACTGAAGTTCCATTTGGCGATAAGTATACCACTGTGGGCCATAGTCAGATCTTGAACTGTTCTCTTGCCAGTGCATTCAAATGCTGAAGTACTGCCTAGTTCAAAGCTATAGAGAGTTACTTGGTTGCCCTGGCCTCAGGCGCATCTGCCGAAAGCCTAGGTCATAAATGCTACAAGCTTTCCATTAGATTTTACACTTTGTTTTGTGGCAGCAAACTTTATAACATAAAGGTAATCCACTTGGTGTTAATTTGAGAAAAAATAGATTGCTTACATCGTTAAAGATTGGTTTTTTGGTTTGCCTATGTTTATAGAGAAAAGATACAACCCATGTCTTTTAAGGTTTACAGTTTAAATTTAAGGTTCAAAGCTAAAACCAAAACCACATAATTCAGGCTCAGCCAAGCCTCAGAGAACAGGCCTGAGGGAGGTTAAGCGCATTTACATTTGAATTAAGAAATGCAGACTGAACTACAGAAGCACAGGTGCTAAGCTCCTTTTGTTCTGAGTCTTCAGACCAGACCCTAGAAATGTGCTTAAGGGAATTCATCTTTTGTCCTCATTGTTTCTTGTGAGAAGAGAGATAAACCTAAAGACTTTACAACAGTCTGTGGGCTAAAAGTTATGTTTATGCTACATAAATTAAAATTATGCCTGCTTCCCTCCATTAGTATAACTGTACCTGCTGATAAAATATGGTTCAAATTGTTTTAATTCCTTTAACAATTAGTGGAGAATAAGGTTGGCTTTTATCCGATATTCTCATGGGACTAAAAAGATTGGTTATTAAATTAATCCAAAATAAAGTTCAAATTTAAGATTTACACAGCCTAACTTGTCTACTCCAGCTGCCATTTTAATAAATGCTTATAGAATTTTATAGATATAAAAGATGTTTTTATATTATCCCTTTACATTTCTGGTAAAGGTGAGATTTACAGTTAATAAATTTATTCATAATTTTTAAGAGCCCATGAAGCGATATTTGTTAGAAATCATTGCTTCAGAAAATGGTTAATTGTTTTACATTTTATATATATAAATATTGTTGTTGCTTTAATACAAAAAAATAAGAGGTTAAATTTTTTGGTGTGTATTATTCATTGTGTGATACTTTATTAGTGGATTTCTCTAAAGAAGTTTTTTCTGCAAGCCATTGCTCCAATATAACGAGCTTTAAAAATTATTTGGAATACTTGTTACTTCAAAAAAGGATTCAAAGAGTGTCTTTCAATATTTGAGACAGGTTGGGGCTAGAGAAATGGCTCAGCCGTTAAAGGCTAGATTTTTAAAATATAAAGGCTGAACTCCCAGCAAGCACATGGTGGCTCAAAACCATTTGTGGTGGGGATCTAATGCCATCTTCTGGCTTGTGAATGTACATGCAAAAGGAAAATGGTTTACTTTTAATCTTGATTTGCTCTTAGTGATTTTTAAAACTTGTTAAGAGATATTATTTGGCTAAAACCTCATCTTAAGCTTACCATAGGAGGATTTAAACCTCTGTTTGATGTTTTCAAAGGGATGCAAGTCCTAAATGAAATCATATGTGTATTTTCTTGAATTTACCCTGCTTCAACACAATTAAATTATGTGTTGTAGCCACTGTTTAAAATGTTAAAAAAGGGTGTATCTGCCTTTGTCTTATTGAATGGTATATTTCATGAAGTGCAGAATGTTTCAGCTACATGATTTAATATCTCTAGCCATTTGGATGACATTAAAATTAATAAGGTGTTAAGGAATGCATCTGCACAACCGGTGTCAGTGTGTGTGGACCCTCCATTTTTCTTTATGTTGTCCAACTTTCAGAATAATTCTGATATCTTGGATTGTAAGAATGTTACATGCTTTTTAGCACAAGGCTGGAATGGATCACTAGACCTAGCCTTGGTTGTGCATGTGCCTACCTTTGTGCCCATCCCAGTACATCATTATGGAGACTTAAAAGAGACTTTAGTCAATCAGAGAGTTGATTGGCTCCAAGCCCATGTGGAGCAGCTCACGGATGTGGTTCAAATAAGCTGCGTGTCAACCCCACATCCAGGTATTACACCTCTGAGATTTGTGAATGATACATTTATTCAAAGCCATAATCTTTCTACTTATTTAAAAGGAAAGTGGAATGGGGAGTTGGACCAGGTGCAACACCAATTGCAGATCCGTATTTCGAGGCTTGACGGAGCACAGATGGACCCCGTTACCCCTGGAGATTTTACTTCTTGAATTTCTTCTTCCTTTTCCTTCTTTCTTAAATGGGTGGGAATAGGCCTGCTTGGTGCAGCCCTATGTTGTGGATTAGTGTTCATAGATGGTTGGTCTGTAAGCTCAGAGCCCAACAAAAATGTGACAAGGCTGCTTTAAGCCCAAGCACTCGGAGCCTTGGAGCAAGCATCTCCCCCTGAAATTTGACTATCTAGGCTAAGATAGTAGCCGATGACTGAGACCCTCAGTCAATGCACCCCAAGGGTTCAGCCCATTGCACTGGGTCAATGATTTAAGTTAGGCCGCTTCCAGCTTTTTCTGTCTTTCCGCTTTACTGTGACAAGAAGTAAAGTCCTCGTTTTGCAGTAACTACCCGAATACTGTCTCTCGTGTTTCTTTTCCACGGGCGTGGGGTGACACGGGAGGCGCACATTACAGAAGGGCATCCAGAGAATGGAGACAACAGAAGAGCATCCAGAGAGAGGAGAGAACATAAGTGTATCCAGGGGTAGGAGAGGACAGAAGGCCATCCAGAGAGAGGAGAAGACAGAAGGGCATCCAGAGATAGGAGAGGAAAAAAGAAGATCCCGAGACAGGAGAGAACAGAAGGGCATCCAGGGAGATGAGAGAACAGAAGAGAATTCAGAAAAAGGAGAGAACAGAAGGGAATCCAGAGAAAGCAGAAGACTGAAGGACATCCAGAGAAAGAAGAGGACAGAAGGGCATCCGGAGAGAGGAGAGGAAAAAAGGTCATCCAGTGAGAGGAGCAAACAGAAGGGCATCCAGAGAAAGGAGAAGACAGAAGGGAATCTAGAGTGAGGAGAGAATTTTACGGCATCCAGAAAAAAGGAAGAGAGAAGGGCTTCCAGATATAGGGGAGAACAGAACGGCATCCAGAGAGAGAAGACAGAATGGCATCTAAAGTGAGTACATAACAGAAGGGCATTTAGAAAGAGGAGAAGACAGAAGGGCATCAAGAGATAGAAGAAGGCAGAAGGGCATCCAGAGAGATTAGAAGACAGAATGTCCTCAAGAGAGAAGAGAGAGAGGAAGGGCATCCAGAGAGAGGAGAGAACAGAATGGCATCCAGAAGGAGGAGAGAACAAACTGGCATCCAGAGAGATGAGAATACAGAAGTGCATCCGGAGAGAAGAGAGAACAGAAGGACATCCAGTGAGAAGAGAGAACAGAATGGCATCCAGAAAGAGGAGAATTCAGAAGGGCATCCGGAGAGAGGAGAGAACAGAAGGGCATCCAGAGAGAGGAGAAGACAGAAGAGCCTCTGGAGAGAGGAAAGAACAGAAGTGCATCCAGAAACAGGATAGAACAGAAGGGCATCGAGGGAGAGTAGAGAGCAGAAGAACATCCAAGAGTGTAGAGAACATAAGGACACATAGAGAGCAGAGAAAAGAGAAGGGCATCCAGAGAGAAAAGAAGACAGAAGGGCATCCAGAGAGATGAGAGGAAAGAAGGGCATCCAGTGAGAGTAGAGAACAGAAGGGCATCTTGAGAAAGGAGAAGACAGAAGGGAATCTAGAGTGAGAAGAGTATTGCAAGGCATCCAGAGAAAGGAGAAGACAGAAGGGCATCCAGACAGAAGTAAGGACAGAATGTCATCCAGAGAAAGGAGAAGACAGAAGGGAATCCAGAGAGAGGAGAGAACAGAAGGCATCCAGAGAGAGGAGAGAGCAGAATGGCATCCAGAGAGAGGAGAATACAGAAGGGCATCCGGAGAGAGGAGAGAACAGGACACAAGAGAGAGGAGAGAGCAGAAGGGAATCCAGAGAGAGAAGTCAGAAGGGCATCCGGAGAGAGGAGAGAAAAGGAGGGCGTCCAGAGAGAGGAGAAGACAGAAGGGAATCTAGAGTGAGATGAGAATTGTACGGCATCCAGAAAGAGGAAAAGACAGAAGGGCATCCAGAGAGAGACGAGGACAGAAGGGCATCCAGAGAGAGGAGAAGAGAGAAGGAAATCCAGAGAGAGGAGAGAACAGAAGTGCATACAGAGAGAGGAGAGAGCTGAAGGGCATCCAGAGAGAGGAGAAGACAGAAGGGCATCCGGAGAGAGGAGTAAACAGAAGGGCATCCAGAAGGAAGAGAGAACAAAATGGCATCCAGAGAGAGGAGAAGACAGAACGGAATCCTGAGAGAGGAGAGAACAGAAGGGCATCCAGAGATAGGAGAAACTAGAAGGGAATCCAGAGAGAGGAGAAAACAAAAGTGCATCCTGAGAGAGGAGAGAGCTGAAGGGCATCCAGAGAGAGAAGACGGAAGGGCATCCTGAGAGAGGAGAGAACAGAAAGGCATCCAGAAGGAGGAGAGAACAAAATGGCATCCAGAGAAAGGAGAAAACAAAAGGCAATCCAGAGACAGGAGAGAACAGAAGGGCATCCAGAGAGAGAAGAAGACAGAAGGGCATCCAGAGAGAGGAGAGGAAAGAAGGGCATCCAGTGAGAGGAGAAACCAGAAGGGCATCCAGAGAGAGAGGAAGACAGAAGGGAATCTAGAGTGAGGACAGCATTGTAAGGCATCCAGAGAAAGAAGACAGAAGGGCATCCAGAAAGAGGCAAGGACAGAAGGGCATCCAGAGAGAAAAGAAGACAGGAGGGAATCAAGAGAGAGGAGAGAACAGAAGTGCATCCAGAGAGAGGAGAGAGCAGAAGGGCATCCAGAGAGAGGAGAGTGCAGAAGGGAATCCAGAGAGAGGAGAAACAGAAGGAAATCCAGAGAGAGGAGAGAACAGAAGGGCATCCAGAGAGAGGAGAGAGCAGAATGGCATCCAGAGAGAGGAGAATACAGAAGGGCATCTGGAGAGAGGAGAGAACAGAAGGGCACCAGAGGAGAAAGCAGAAGGGAATCCAGAGAGAGGAGAATACAGAAGGGCATCCGGAGAGAGGAGAAGACAGAAGGGAATCTAGAGTGAGATCAGAATTGTACGGCTTCCAGAGAGAGGAGAAGACAGAAGGGCATCCAGTGGGAGGCGAGGACAGAAGGGCATCCAGAGAGAGGAGAAGACAGAACAAAAGCTAGAGAGAGGAGAGAACAAAAGTGCATCCAGCGAGAGGAGAGAGCTGAATGGCATCCAGAGAGAGGAGAAGACAGAAGAGCATCCAGAGAGAGGAGTTAACAGAAGGGCATCCAGAAGGAGGAGAGAACAAAATGGCATCCAGAGAGAGGAGAAGACAGAAGGGAATCCAGAGAGAGGAGAGGACAGAAGGGAATCCAGAGAGAGGAGAGAACAGAAGGGCATCCAGAGACAGGAAAGAGCAGAAGGGAATCCAGAGAGAGGAGAGGACAGAAGTGTATCCCGAGTGAGGAGAGAGCTGAAGGGCATCCAGAGAGAGGAGTAGACAGAAGGGCATCCGGAGAGAGGAGCGAACAGAAGGGCATCCAGAGAGAGGAGAGTGCAGAAGGGCATCCAGAGAGAGGAGAATACAGAAAGGCATCCAGAGAGAGGAGCGAACAGAAGGGCATTCAGAAGGAGGAGAGGACAGAAGGGCATCCACAGAAAAGAGTACAGAAGGCCATCCATAGAGAGGACAAGACAGAGGGAATCTAGATATAGGAGAGAACAGAAGGGCATCTAGACAGAGGAGAGAACAGAAGGGCATCCAGAGTGCCGAGAAGATAGAAGGGCTTCGAGAGAGAGGAGAGAACAGAAGGGCATCCGGAAAGAGTAGAAGACAGAAGGCATCTAGATGGAGAAGAGGACACATGGGCATGCTGAGAGAGGAGAGGACAGATGTTCATCCAGGCAGAGAAGAGAACAGAAGGGCATCCATAGAAAGGAGAATACAGAAGGGAATCCAGAGAGAGGAATGAACAGAAGTGCATCCAGAGAGAGGAGAGAGCAGAAAGGCATCCAGAGAAAGGAGAAGACAGAAGGGCATCCAGAGAGAGGAGCGAATAGAAGGGCATCCAGAGAGAGGAGGGAGCAGAAGGGCATCCAGAGAGAGGAGAAGACAGAAGGGCATACGGAGAGAGGAGAGAACAGAAGGTCATCCAGAGAGAGGAGAGTGAAGAAGGGCATCCAGATAGAGGAGAATACAGCAGGGCTTCCGGAGAGAGGAGAGAACAGAAGCCCATCCAGAGAGAGGAGGATTCAGAAGGGTATCCTGAGAGAGGAGAGAACAGAAAGGCATCCAGAGAGAGGAGAACACAGAAGAGCATCCAGAGAGAGGAGAGAATAGAAGTGCAACAAGAAAGAGGATAGTACAGAAGGGCATCCAGAGAGATTAGAGAGCGGAAGAACATCCCAAGAGAGTAGAGAACATAAGGGCATCTAGGGAGAGGAGAGAAGAGACTAGCATCCAGAGAGAGAAGAAGACAGAAGGGCATGCAGAGCGAGGAGAGGACAGAAAGTCATCTAAAGAGAGCACAGAACAGAAGGGCATCCAGAAAGAGGAGAAGACAGAAGGGCATTGAGAGATAAGAGAAGACAGAAGGGCATCCAGAGAGAGGAGAGGACAGAATGTCCTCCAGAGAGAAGAGAGAGCGGAAGGGCATCCAGAGAGAGGAGAGGACAAATGGGAATCCAGAAACAGGATAGAACATAAGGGCATCCAGAGAGCTTAGAGAGCAGAAGAAAATCCAAGAGTGTAGAGAACATAAGGGCATCTAGAGAGAGGAGAGAAGAGAAGGGCATCCAGAGAGAGGAGAAGACAGAAGGGAATCTATAGTGAGATGAGAATTGTACAGCATGCAGAGAGAGGATAAGACAGAAGGGCATCCAGAGAGAGGCAAGGACAGAAGGGCATCCAGAGAGAGGAGAAGACAAAGGGAATCCAGCATGAGGAGAGAACAGAAGTGCATCCAGAGAGAGAGGAGAGAGCTGGAGAGCATCCAGAGAGAAGAGAGAGGAGAAGGGTATCCAGAGATGGAGAAGACAGAATTGAATCCATGGATATTAGAGAAGAGAAGGGCATTTGGAGAGAGGAGAAGACCGAAAGGCATCCAGAGAGAGGAGAGAAAAAAAAGGTCATTCAGAGAGAGGAGAGGACAGATGGGCATCCAGAGAATGGAGATAACAGAAGAGCATCCAGAGAGAGAAGAGAACATAAGTGTATCCAGAGAGAGGAGAGAGCTGAAGGGCATCCAGAGAGAGGAGAAGACAAAAGGGCATCCGGAGAGAGGAGCGAAGAGAAGGGCATCCAGAGAGAGGAGAGAGCAGAAGGGCATCCAGAGAGAGGATAATTCATAAGGGCATCCAGAGAGAGGAGAGAACAGAATGGCATCCACAGAGAGGAGAAGACAGAAGAGCATCCCGAGAGAGGAGAGAACAGAAGTGCATCCAGAAACAGGATAGAACATAAGGGCATCCAGAGAGCTTAGAGAGCAGAAGAAAATCTAAGTGTGTAGAGAACATAAGGGCATCTAGAGAGAGGAGAGAAGAGAAGGGCATCCAGAGAGAGAAGAAGACAGAAGGGCATCCAGAGAGAGGAGAGGAAAGAAGGGCATCCAGTGAGAGGAGAGAACAAAAGGGAATCAGGAGAAAGGAGAAGACAGAAAGGAATCCAGAGAGAGGAGAGAACAGAACGGCATCCAGAGACAGGAGACACTAGAAGGGAATCCAAAGAGAGGAGAGAACAGAAGTGCATCCCGAGAAAGGAGAGAGCTGAAGGGCACCCAGAGAGAGTAGAATACAGAAGGGAATCTAGAAGATTGAAGGACATCCAGAGAGAGAAGAGGACAGAAGGGCATCCGGAGAGAGGAAAAGACGTAAGGGCATCCAGAGAGAGGAGAGGAAAGGCAGTCATCCAGTGAGAGGAATGAACAGAAGGGCATCCAGAGAGAGAAGACGACAAAAGGGCATGCAGAGAGAGGAGAGGACAGAAAGGCATCTAAAGAGAGCACAGAACAGAAGGGCATCAAAAAAGAGGAGTAAAACAGAAGGGCATAGGGAGATAGGTGAAGACACAAGGGCATCCAGAAGGAGGAGAGGACAGAATGTTTTCCAGAGACAAGAGAGAGTGGAAGGGCATCCAGAAAGAGGAGAGGACAGAAGGGCATCCACAGAAAAGAGTACAGAAGGCCATCCAGAGAGAGGAGAAGACAGAGGGCATCTAGATAGAGGACAGGAAAGAAGGTCATCTAGAGAGAGTAGAGAACAGAAGGGCATCCAGAGAGCGGAGAAGACAGAAGGGCTTCCAGAGAGAGTAGGGAACAGAAGAGCATCTGGAAAGAGGAGAAGAGAGAAGGCACCTAGATGGAGAAGAGGACAGATGGGCATCCTGAGAGAGGAGAGGACAGAAGTGCATCCAAGGAGAGAAGAGAACAGAAGGGCATTCAGAGAGAGGAGAAGACAGAAGGGAAACCAGAGAGAGAAGAGAACAGAAAGGCATCCAGTGAGAGGAGAGAGCAGAAGGGAATCCAGAGAGAGGAGTATACAGAAGGGCATCCTTAGACATGAGAGAACAGAAGGGCATTCAGAGACAGGAGAGAGCAGAAGGGCATCCAGAGACAGGAGAATTCAAAAGGGCATCTGGAGAGAGGAGAGAACAGAAAAGCATCCAGAGAGAGGAGAAGACAGAAGAGCATCCGGAGAGGAGAGAACAGAAGGGCATCCAGAGAGATGAGAGAGCAGAAGGCCATCCAGAGAGAGGAGAATTCAAAATGGCATCCGGAGGGAGGAGAGAACAGAAGGGCATCCAGAGAGAGGAGAAGACAGAAGAGCATCCGGAGAGAGGAGAGCACAGAAGTGCATCCAGAAAGAGGATAGAACAGAAGGGCATCCTGAGAGAGTAGAGAGCAGAAAAACATCCCAAGAGAGTAGAGAACATATGGGCATCTAGAGAGAGGAGAGAAGAGAAGGGCATCCAGAGAGAGAAGAAGACAAAAGGGCATCGGAAGATAGGAGAAGACAGAAGGGCATCCAGAGAGAGGAGAGGACAGGATGTCCTCCATAGAAAAGAGACAACAGAAGGGCATCCGAAAAGAGGAGATGAGAGAAGGCATCTAGATGCAGAAGAGGACAGATGGGCATCCAGAGAGGGGAGATTCCAGAAGAGCATCTGGAAAGGGCATCCAGAAGGAGGAGAGAACAAAAGGGCAACCAGAGAGAGGAGAAGACAGAAAGGTATCCAGAGGGAGGAGAGAACAGAAGGGCATCCAGAGAGAGGGGAGAACAAAAGGGCATCCAATGAGAGGAGAAGACAGAAGGGAATCCAGAGCAAGGAGAGAACAGAAGGTCATCCAGAGAGAGGAGAGAGCAGAAGGGCATCCAGAGAGAGGAGAAGTCCGAAAGGCATCCAGAGAGAGGAAAGAACAGAAGGGTTTGCAGAGAGAAGAGAGGACAGAAGGCCATCAAGAGAGAGGAGAAAACAGAAGGGCTTCCATAGGGAGGAGTAGACAGAAAGGCATCTAGAGAGAGGAGAAGAAAGAAGGGGATCCCGAGAGAGGAGTGAACAAAATGGCTTCCAGAAAAAGGAGAGAACAAAATGACATCCAGAGAGAGGAGAATACAGAAGGGCATCTAGAAATGAGAGAACAGAAGGGCATCCAGAGAAAGGAGAATTCAGAAGGGCATCTGGAGAGAAGAGAGGACAGAAGGGCATCCTGTGAGAGGAGAGAACAGCATGGCATCCAGAGAGAAGAGAAGACAGAAGGGTATACAGAGAGAGGTGAGGACAGAAGGGCATCCAGAGTGAGGAGAGGACATAAGTGCATCCAGAGAGAGGAGAGGACAGAAGGGCATCCAGTGAGAGGAGAGAGCAGAAGCGCATCCAGAGAGAGGAGAGAGCAGAAAGGCTTCCAGAGAGAGGAGAAGGCAGAAGTGAATCCAGAGATAGGAGAGAACAGAAGTGCAACAAGAGAGAGGAGAGAGCAGAATGGCATCCAGAGAGAGGAGAATAGAGAAGGGCATCCAGAGAGAGGAGAGAACAAAATGTCATCTAGAGAGAAGAGAGAGCAGAAGGGAATCCAGACAGACGAGAAGTCAGAAAGGCATCCGGAGAGAGGAGAGAATAGAAGTGCATCCAGAGAGAGGAGAGAGCTGAAGGCCATCCAGAGAAAGGAGAAGACAGAATGGCATCCAGAGAGAGGAGCGAACAGAATGGCATCCAGAAGGAGGAGAGAACAAAATAGTATCCAGAGAGAGGAGAAGACAGAAGGGAATCCAGAGAGAGGATAGAACAGAAGTGCATCCAGAGATAGGAGAAGACAGAAGAGCATCCAGAGAGAGGAGAGAACAGAAGTGCGTCCAGAAAGAGGATAGAACAGAAGGGCATCCAGAGAGAGTAGAGAACAGAAGAACATCCCAAGAGAGTAGAGAACATAAGAGCATCTATAAAGAGGAGAGAAGAGAAGGGCATCCAGAGAGAGAAGACACTAGGACATGCAGAGAGAGGAGAGGACAGAAAGGCATCTAAAGAGAGCACAGAACAGAAGGGCATCCAGAAAGAGGAGGAGACAGAAGGACATCGAGAGATAGGAGAAGACAGAAGGCCATCCGGAGAGAGGAGAGGACAGAATGTCCTCCAGAGACAAGAGAGAGTGGAAGGGCATCCAGAGAATGTAGAGGACAGAAGGGCATTCGGAGAGAGGAGAAGACTGGAAGGAATCCAGAGAGAGAAGAGAACAGAAGGGAATCCAGAGAGAGGAGTGGACAGAAGGGCATCTAGAGAGAGCATAGAACAGAAGGGCATCCAGATATAGGAGAAGACAGATGGGCATCCAGAGAGAGGATAAGAGAGAAGGGAATCCAGAAAGAGGAGAGAAGAGAAGGGCATCCAGAGAGAGAAGTGAACAGAAGGGCATACAGGGAGAGAAGAGGAACGAAGGGCATCCACTTAAAAGAATACAGAAAGCCATACAGAGAGAGGAGAAGACAGAAGGGCATCTAGATAGAGGAGCGAACAAAAGGGCATCCAGATAGAGGAGAGAACAGAAGGGTATTGGGAGATAGGAGAAGACAGAAGGGCATCCAGAGAGAGGAGAGGACAAAATGGCCTCCAGAGGGAAGAGAGAGCAGAAGGGCATCAAGCGAGAGGAGAGGAAAGAAGGGCATCAACAGATAAGAATACAGAAAGCCATCCAGAGAGAGGAGAATACAGAAGGGCATCTAGATAGAGGAGAGAACATAAGGCCATCCAGATAGAAGAGAGAACAGAAGGGCATCCAGAGAAAGAGAAGACAGAAGCGAATCCATTGATATGAGAGAACAGAAGGCCATCGACGAGCAGAGAAGACAGACCGGCATCCAGAGCGAGCAGAGAACAGAAGGGAATTCAGAGATATTAGAGGACAGAAGGGCATCCATAGAGTGTAGAGAACAAAAGGGCATCCAGAGAGAGGAGAGAACAGAAGGGTATCCAGAGAGAGAAGAGGACAGAAGGCCATCAAGAGAGAGGAGAAAACAGAAGGGTTTCCAGAGGGAGGAGAAGACAGAAAGGCATCCAGAGAGAGGAGAGGAAAGAAGGGGATCCCGAGAGAGGAGAAAACAGAAGGGCATCCAGGGAGATGAGAGAACAGAAGAGAATCCAGAAAAAAGAGAGAACAGAAGGGCATCCTAAGTGAGCAGAAGATTGAAAGACATCCAGAGAGATAAGCAGACAGAAGGACATCCGGAGAGAGGAAAAGGCAAAAGGGCATCCAGAGAGAGGAGAGGACAGAAGGGCATCCAGTGAGAGGAGAGAACAGAAGGGCATCCAGAGAGAGGAGAAAACAGAAGGGCATACAGAGAGAGGTATGGACAGTAGGGCACCAGAGAAAGGAGAAGACAGAATGGAATCCAGAGATAGGAGAGAACAGAAGTGCATCCAGAGAGAGGAGAGAGCAGAAGGGCATGTAGAGAGAGGAGAAGACAGAAGGGCATCCGGAGACAGGAGGGAACAGAAGGGCATCCAGAAGGAGGAGAAAACAAAAGGACATCCAGAGAGAGGAGAAGACACAAAGGAATCCAGAGGAAGGAGATAACAGAAGGGCATCCAGAGAGAGGAGAGAACAAAAGGGCATCTAATGAGAGGAGAAGACAGAAGGGAATCCACAGCAAGGAGAGAACAGAAGGGCATCCATAGAGAGGAGAGAGCAGAATGGCATCCAGAGAGAGGAGAAGTCCGAAGGGCATCCAGAGAGAGGAGAGAACAGAAGTGTATCCAGAGAGAGGAGAAAACAGAAGGGTTTCCATAGGGAGGAGAAGACAGAAAGGCATCCAGAGAGAGGAGAGGAAAGAAGGGGATCCTGAGATAGGAGAGAACAGAAGGGCATCCAGGGAGATGAGAGAACAAAAGAGAATCCAGAAAAAGGAGGGAACAGAAGGGCATCCAGAGAGAGCAGAAGACTGAAAAACATCCAGAGAGATAGAGGACAGAAGGACATCCAGAGAGGGGAAAAGGCAGAAGGGCATCTAGAGAGAGGAGAGGACAGAATGGCATTCAGTGAGAGGAGAGAGCAGAAGTGCATCCAAAGAAAGGAGAGAGCAGAAAGGCATCCAGAGAGAGGAGAGAACAGAAGTGCATCCAGAGTGAGGAGAAGGCAGAATGGCATGCAGAGAGAGGAGAAGACAGAAGGGCATATGGAGAGAGGAGCGAACAAAAGGGCATCCAGAAGGAGGAGAGAAAAAAAATGGTATCCAGAGAGAAGAGAAGACAGAAGGCAATCCATAGAGAGGAGAGAACAGAAGGGCATCCTGAGAGAGGAGAGAGCAGAAGGGCATCCAGAGAGAGGAGTAGACAGAATGACATATGGAGAGAGGAGAGAACAGGAGGGCATCCAGAGAAAGGAGCATGCAGAAGGGCATCCAGAGAGAGGAGAATACAGAATGGCATCCAGAGAGAGGAGTGAAGAGAAGGGCATCCAGAAGGAGGAGAGTACATAAGGGCATCCACAGAAACGAGTACAGAAGGCCATCCAGAGAGAGGAGAGGACAGAGGGCATCTAGATTGAGGAGAGGAAAGATGGGCATCTAGAGAGAGGAGAGAACAGAAGGGCATCCAGAGAGCGTAGAAGATAGAAGGGCTACCAGAGAGATGAGAGAACAGAAGTGCATCCTGAAAGAGGAGAAGAAAGAAGGCATCTAGATGGAGAAGAGGACAGATGGGCATCCTGCAAGAGGAGAGGACAGAAGTGCATCCAGGGAGAGAAAAGAACAGAAGGGCATCCAGATAGAGGAGAAGACAGAAGGGAATCCAGAGAGAGGAGCGAACAGAAAGGCATTTAGAAAGAGGAGAGAACAAAATGGCATCCAGAGAGAGAAGTAAACAGAAGAAAATCCAGAGAGAGGGGAAGACAGAAGGGCATCCTAAGAGAGGAGAAGACAGAAGGGAATCCAGAGAGAGGAAAGAACAGAAGTGCATCCAGAGAGAGGAGAGAGCTGAAGGGCATCCAGAGAGAGGAGAAGACAAAAGGGCATCCGGAGATAGGAGCGAACAGAAGGGCATCCAGAAGGAAGAGAGAACAAAATGGCATCCAGAGAGAGGAGAGAGCTGAAGGGCATGCAAAGAGAGGAGATGACAGAAGAGCATACGGAGAGAGAAACGAACAGAAGGTCATCCAGAAGGAGGAGAGAAAAAAATGGCATCTAGAGAGAGGAGAAGACAGAAGGGAATCCAGAGAGAGGAGTGAATAGAAGCGCATCCAGAGAGAGGAGAGAGCAGAAGGGCATCCAGAGAGAGGAGAAAACAGAAGGGCATACATAGGGAGGAGAGAACAGAAATGCATCCAGAGAGAGGAGAGTGTAGAAGAGCATCCAGAGAGAGGAGAATACAGAAGGGCACCCAGAGATGAGAGAACAGTAGGGCATCCATAGAGAGGAGAATTCAGAAGTGCATCCGGAGAGAGGAGAGAACAGAAGGGCATCCAGAGAGAGGAGAAGATAGAAGAGCATCCGGAGAGAGGAGAGAACTGAAGTGTATCCAGAAAGAGGATAGAACAGAAGGGCATCCAGACAGAGTAGAGAGCAGAAGAACATCCCAAGAGAGTAGAGAACATAAGTGAATCTAGAGAGAGTAGAGAAGAAAAGGGCATTCAGAGAGTGAAGAAGACAGAAGGGCATCAGGAGATAGGAGAAGAAAGAAGGGCATCCAGAGAGAGGAGAGGACAGAATGTGCTCCAGAGAGAAGAGAGAGCAGAAGGGCTTCCAGAGAGAGGAGAGGACTGAAGAGCATCCACAGAAAAGAGCACAGAAGGCCAACCAGAAACAGGAGAAGACAGAGGGCATCTAGATAGTGGACAGAAAAAAAGGGCATCTAGAGAGAGGAGAGAACAGAAGGGCATCTGGAAAGAGGAGAAGAGAGAAGGCATCTAGATGGAGAAGAGGAGAGATGGGCATCCAGAGAGAGGAGAAGACAGAAGGGAATTCAGAGAGAGGAGAGAACAGGATGGCATTCGGAGACAGGAGAGAACAGAAGGGCTTCAAGAAGGAGGAGAGAACAAAAGGGCATCCAGAGAGAGGAGAGAACAGAAGTGCATCCAGAAAGAGGATAGAACCAAAGGGCATCCAGAGAGAGTAGAGAGCAGAAGAACATCTCAAGAGAGTAGAGAACATAAGGGCATCTACAGAGAGGAGAGAAGAGACAGGCATCCAGAGAGAGAAGAAGACAGAAGGGCATGCAGAGCAAGGAGAGGACAGAAAGACATCTAAAGAGAGCACAGAACAGAAGGGCATCCAGAAAGAGGAGAAGACACAAGGGCATCAGGAGATAGGAGAAGACAGAAGAGAATCCAGAGAGAGGAGAGGACAGAATGTCCTCCAGAGACAAGAGAGAGCGGAAGGGCATCCAGAGAGAGGAGAGGACAGAAAGGCATCCACAGAAAAGATTACAGAAGGCCATCCAGAGAGAGAGGAGAAGACAGAGGGCATCTGGATAGAGGAGAGAAAAGAAGGGCATCTAGAGAGAGGAGAGAACAGAAGGGCATCCAGAGAGCTGAGAAGACAGAAGGGTTTCCAGAGAGAGTAGAGAACAGAAGGGCAGCTGGAAAGAGGAGAAGAGAGAAATCATCTAGATGGAGAAGAGGACAGATGGGCATCCTGAGAGAAGAGAGGGCAGAAGTGCATCCAAGTAGAGAAGTAAACAGAAGGGAATTCAGAGAGAGGAGAAGACATAAGGGAATCCAGAGAAAGGAGAGAACAGAAGTGCATCCAGAGAGAGGAGAGAATAGAAAGGCATCTAGAGAGAGGAGAAGACCGAAGGGCATCCAGAGAGAGAAAACAAATGGGCATTCAATGAGAGGAGAAGACAGAAGGGAATACAGAGCAAGGACAGAACAGAAGGTCATCCAGAGAGAGGAGAGAGCAGAAGGGCATCCAGAGAGAGGAGAAGTCCGAAGGTCATCCAGAGAGAGGACAGAACAGCAGGGTATCCAGAGAGAGGAGAGGACAGAAGGCCATCAAGAGAGAGGAGAAAACAGAAGGATTGCCAGAGGGAGGAGTAGAGAGAAAGGCATCCAGAGAGAGGAGAAGAAAGAAGGGGATCCCGAGAGAGGAGTGAACAGAATGGCTTCCAGAAGGAGGAGAGAATAAAATGGCATCCAGAGAGAAAAGAAGACAGAAGGGAATCCAGAGTGAGGAGAGAACAGAAGGGCATCCAGAGAGAGGAGAGAGCAGAAGGGCATCCGGAGAGAGGAGAGAAGAGAATGGCATCCAGAAGGAAGAGAGAACAAAATGGAATCCAGAGAGGAGAATACAGAAGGGCATCTAGAGATGAGAGAACAGATGGGCATCCAGAGAGAGGAGAATTCAGAAGGGCATCCAGAGAGAGGAGAGAACAGAAGGGCTTCCAGAGAGAGGAGAAGACAGAAGAGCACCCGGAGAGAGGAGAGAACAGAAGTGCATACAGAAAGAGGATAGAACAGAAGGGCATCCAGAGAGAGTAGAGATCAGAAGAACACCACAAGAGAGTATAGAACATAAGGGGATCTAGAGAGAGGAGAGTAGAGATGGGCATCCAGAGAGAGAAAACAACAGAAGGGCATCCAGAGAGAGGAGAAGACAGAAGGTCATCTACAGAGAGAGCAGAGAACAGAAGGGCATCCTGAAAGTGGAGAATAAAGAACGGCATCGGGCGATAGGATAAGACTGAAGGCCATCCAGAGAGAGGAGAGGACAGAATGGCCTCCAGAGAGAAGAGAGATCAGAAGGGAATCCAGGGATAGAGAAGACAGAAGCAAATCCATGGATATGAGAGAACAGAAGAGCATTTGGAGAGAGGAGAAGTCCAAAAGGCATCCAGAGAGAGGAGAGATCAGAAGGGCATTCAGAGAGAGGAGAGGACAGAAGCACATCCAGAGAATGGAGACAACAGAAGAGCATCCAGAGAGAGGAGAGAACATAAGTGTATCCAGAGATAGGAGAGGACAGAAGGCCATCCAGAGAGAGGAGAAAACAGAAGGGCATCCAGAGGGAGGAGAAGACAGAAGGGCATCCAGAGAGAGGAGAGGAAAAAAGAAGATCCCGAGACAGGAGAGAACAGCAGGGCATCCAGGAAGATGAGAGAACAGAAGAGAATCCAGAAAAAGTAGAGAAGAGAAGGGCATCCAGAGAGAGCAGAAGACTGAAGGCCATCCTGAGAGAGAAGAAAACAGAAGGGCATCTAGAGTGAGGAAAAGACATAAGGGCATCCAGAGAGAGGAGAGGAAAGAATGTCATCCAGTGAGAGGAGTGAACAGAAGGGCATCCAGAGAAAGGAGAAGACATAAGGGAATCTAGAGTGAGGAGAGAATTTTATGGCATCCAGAAAAAAAGAAGACAGAAAGGCATCCAGAAAGAGTCGAGGACAGAAGGGCATCCAGAGAGAGGAGAAGACAGAAGGGAATCCAGAGAGAGGAGAGAATAGAAGAGCATCCAGAGCGAGGAGAGAGCAGAACGGCACCCAGAGAGAGGAGAAAACAGAAGGGCATCCAGAGAGAGGAGAGAAGAGAAGGGCATCCAGAGAGAGGAGAGAGCAGAAGGGAATCCAAGGAGAGGAGACGTCAGAAGGGCATCTGGAGAGAGGAGAGAACAATAGGGCATCCAGAGAGGAGAGGACAGAAGGGCATCTGGAAAGAGATAAGAACAATAGGGCATCCAGAGAGAGGATAGAACAGAAGGGCATCCAGAGAGAGGAGAGGATAGAAGGGCATCTAGAGAGAGCAGAGAACCGAAGGGCATCCAGAAATAGAAGGCTGAAGGGCATCGGGAGATAGAAGAAGACAGAAGGGCATCCAGAAAGAGGAAAAGACAGAATGGCCTCCAGACAGAAGAGAGAGCAGATGGGCATCCAGAGAGAGGAGAGGACAGAAGGGCATCCACAGAAAATAGTACAGAAGGCCATACAGACAGAGGAGAAGAAGAAGGGCATCTACATAGAGGAGAGAAAAGAATGGCATCTAGAGAATGGAGAGAACAGAAGGGCATCCAGAGAGATGAGAGAACAGAAGAGAATCCAGAAAAAGGAGAGAACAGAAGGGCATCCAGAGAGAGCAGAAGACTGAAAGACATCCAGAGAGATAAGCGGACAGAAGGACATCCGGAGAGAGGAAAAGGCAGAAGGGTATCCAGAGAGAGGGGAGGACAGAAGGACATCCGGTGAGAGGAGAGAACAGAAGGGCATCCAGAGAGAGGAGAAGACAGAAGGGCATACAGAGAGAGGTGAGGACAAAAGGGCATGAAGAGAGAGGAGAAGACAGAAGGGAATCCAGAGAGAGGAGACAACAGAAGTGCATCCAGAGAGAGGAGAGTGCAGAAGGGCATGCAGAGAGAGGAGCAGACAGAAGGGCATCTGGAAACAGGAGAGAGCAGAAGGGGATCCAGAAGGAGGAGAGAACAAAAGGGCATCCAGAGAGAGGAGAAGACACAAAGGAATCCAGAGGGAGGAGAGAACAGAAGGGCATCCAGAGAGAGGCGAGAACAAAAGTGCATCCAATGAGAGGAGAAGACAGAAGGGAATCCAGAGCAAGGAGAGAACAGAAGGTCATCCAGAGAGAGGAGAGAGCAGAAGGGCATCCAGAGAGAGGAGAAGTTCGAAGGGCATCCAGAGAGAGGACAGGACAGAAGGGTATCCAGAGAGAGGAGAGGACAGAAGGCCATCAAGAGAGAGGAGAAAACAGAAAAGCTTCTAGAGGGAGGAGTTGACAGAAAGGCATCCAGAGAGAGGAGAAGAAAGAAGGGGATCCCGAGAGAGGAGCGAACAGAATGGCTTCCAGAAGGAGGAGAGAATACAATGGCATCCAGAGAGAGGAGACGACAGAAGGGATTCCAGAGAGAGGAGAGAACAGAAGGTCATCCAGAGAGAGGAGAGAGCAGAAGGGCATCCAGAGAGAGGAGAAGACAGTAGAGCATCCAGAGATAGGAGAGAACAGAACTGCATGCAGAGAGAGGAGAAGACAGAAGAGCATTCAGAGAGAGGAGAGAACAAAAGAGCATCCAGAAAGAGGAGAGAACAGAAGGGCATCCAGAGAAAGTAGAGAGCAAAAGAACATCCCAAGAGAGTTGAAAACATAAGGGGATCTAGAGAGAGGAGAGGAGAGACGGGCATCCAGAGAGAGAGAATAGAACTGAAGGGTATCCAGAGAGAGGAGAAGACAGAAGGTCATCTCTAGAGAACAGAGAACAGAAAATCATCCAGAAAGAGGGGAATACAGAAGGGCAGCGGGAGATAGGATAAGGCAGAAGGGCATCCAGAGTGAGGAGAGGACAGAATGGCCTCCAGAGAGAAGAGAGAGCAGAAGGGCATCCAGAGATAGAGAAGACAGAAGCGAATCCATGGATATGAGAGAACAGAAGGGCATTTGGAGAGAGGAGAAGACCGAAATGCATCCAGATAGAGAAGAGATCAGAAGGGCATTCAGAGAGAGGAGAGGACAGAAGGGCATCCAGAGAATGGAGACAACAGAAGAGCATCCAGAGAGAGGAGAGAACATAAGTATATCCAGAGAGAGGAGAGGACAGAAGGCCATCCAGAGAGAGGAGAAGACAGAAGGGAATCCAGACAGAGGAGCGAACACAAGAGCATCTAGAGTGAGAAGAGGACAGAAGAGCATCTAGAGAGAGCAGAGAACAGAAGGGCATCCAGAAAGAGAAGACTGATGGGCATCAGGAGATAGAAGAAGACAGAATGGCATCCTGAGAGAGGAGAATACAGAAGGGCATCCAGAGAGAGGAGAGAGCAGAAGGGAATCCATCGAGAGGAGAAGTCAGAAGGGCATCCGGAGAGAGGAGAGAACAATAGGGCCTCCAGAGAGGAGAGGACAGAAGGGCATCTGGAAAGAGATAAGAACAATAGGGCATCCAGAGAGAGGAGAGATCAGAAGGACATCCAGAGAGAGGAGAGAACAGAATGGCATCTAGAGAGAGCAGAGAACAGAAGGGCATCCAGAGAGAGGAGAGGACAGAAGGGCATCTAGAGAGAGCAGAGAACTGAAGGGCATCCAGAAAGAGAAGGCTGAAGGGCACCGGGAGATAGAAGAAGACAGAAGGGCATCCAGAAAGAGGAAAAGACAGAATGGCTTCCAGAGAGAAGAGAGAGCAGATGGGCTTCTAGAGAAAAGAAAAGACAGAGTGCATCTAGATAGAGGAGGGAAAAGAAGGGCATTTAAGACAGGAGAGAACAGAAGGGTATCCAGAGAGCAGAGAAGACAGCAGGACTTCCAAAGAGAGGAGAGAACAAAAGGGCATCCAGAAAGAGAAGAGAGAAGGCATCTAGATGGAGAAGAGGACAGATGGGCATCCAGAGAGAGGAGAGTACAGAAGTGCATCCTGAAAGAGGAGAGAACAGAAGGGCATTCAGAGAGAGGAGAGGACACAATGGCCTCCAGAGAGAAGAGAGAATAGAAGGGCATCCAGAGAAGGCGAAGACAAAAGCAAATCCAGGAATAGGAGAGAACAGAAAGGCATTTAGAGAGAGGTGACAACCGGAAGGCGTCCAGAGAGAAGAGAACAGAAGGGAATCCAGAGACAGGAGAGGACAGAAGGGCATCTACAGAGAGCATAGAACAGAAGGGCATCCAGAAATAGGAGAAGACAGAAGGGCATCCAGAAATAGGAGAGACCAAATGGGCATCCAGAGAGAGGAGAAGAGAGAAGGGAATCCAGAGAGAGGAGAGAACAGTAGGGCATCCAGAGAGAGGACTGGACAGAAGGGCATCCAGATAGAGAAGAGAACAGAAGGTCATCCAGAGAGAGGAGAAGAAAGAAGGGCATCGGGAGATAGGAGAAGACAAAAGGGCATCCAGAGAGATTAGAGGACAGAATGGCCTCCAGAGAGAAGAGAGAGCAGAAGGGCATCCAGAGAGAGGAGAGGAAAGAAGGGCATCCACATAAAAGAGTGCAGAAAGCCATACAGAGAGAGAAGATAGAAAGGCATCTAGATGTAGGAGAGAACAGAAGAGCATCCAGATAGAGGAGAGAACAGAAGGGTATCCAGAGAAGGAGAAGACAGAAGCGAATCCATGGATAGGAGAGAACAGAAGGGCATTCGACAAGCGGAGAAGACCGAATGGCATCCAGAGAGAGGAGAGAAGAGAATGGCATCCAGAGAGAGGAGAATAGAGAAGGGCATCCAGAGAGAGGAGAAGACAGAAGGGCATCCGGAGAGAGGAGAGAACAGAAGGGCATCCAGAGAGAGGAGAGAGCAGAAGGGCATCCAGAGAGAGGAGAAATCAGAAGGGAATCATGAGCAAGGAGAGAAGAGAAGGGCATCCGGAGAGAGGAGAGAACAGAAGGGCATCGAGAGAGAGAAGAAGATAGAAAGGCACCCGGAGAGAGGAGAGAAGAGATGGGCAACCAGAAATAGGAGAGAACAGAAGGGCATCTAGAGAGAAGAGAGATCAGGAGAACATCCCAAGAGAGTAGAGAACATAAGGGCATCCAGAAGAGGAGAGAAGAGAGGGGCATTCAGAGAGAGAAGAAGACAGAAGGGCATCCAGAGAGAGGAGAAAACAGAAGGGCATCCAGAAAGTGGAGAGAACAGAAGGGCAGCCATAGAGAAGAGAAGACAGAAGGGATTCCAGAGAGAGGAGAGGACAGAATGGAATCAGAGAGAGGAGAAGACAGAAGGGCATCCAGAGAGAAGAGAACAGAAGCGCATCCAGAGTGAGAAGAGGACACAAGGTTATCCAGAGAGAGGAGAGAACAGAAGGGCATATAGAGAGAGGAAAGAACAGAAGGGCATCCATGGAGATGAGAGAACAGATGAGAATCCAGAAAAGGGAGAGAACAGAAGGGCATCCAGAGAAAGCCGAAGACTGAAGGATATCCAGAGAGAGAAGAGGATAGAAGGGCATCCGGAGAGAGGAAAAGACAGAAGGGCATCCAGAGAAAGGAGAGGACAGAAGGGCATCTAGTGAGAGGAGAGAACACAAGGGCATCCAGAGAGAGGATAAGACAGAAGGGAAACTAGAGTGAGGATAGAATTGTATGGCATCCCAAAAGAGGAGAAGACCTAAGGGAATCCAGAGAGATGAGAGAACAGAAGTGCATCCAGAGAAGAGGAGAGAGCAGAAGGGCATCCAGAAATTGGAGAGACTGAAAGGGCATCCAGAGAGAGGAGAAGAGAGAAGGGAATCCAGAGAGAGGAGAGAACAGAAGGGCATCCAGAGAGAGGAATGGACAGAAGGGCATCCAGGGAGAGAAGAGAACAGAAGAATGTCATCCAGACAGAGGAGAAGACAGAAGGGCATCGGGAGATAGGAGAAGACAGAAGGGCATCCAGTGAGAGGAGAGAGCAGAAGGGCATGGGGAGATAGGAGAAGACAGAAGGTCATCCAGAGAGAGGAGAGGACAGAAAGGCAGCCAGGGAGAGAAGGGAACAGAAGGGCATCCAGAGAGAGGGGAGGACAGAAGGGCATCTTGAGATAGCAGAGAACAGAAGGGCATCCAGAAAGAGGAGAATACAGAAGGGCAACAGGATATAGGAGAATACAGAAGGGCATCCCGAGATAAGAGAGGACAGAATGGCCTTCACAGAGAAGAGAGAGCAGAAGGGCATCCAGAGAGAAAAGAGGAAAGAAGGGCTTCCTCAGAATATATTACAGAAGGCCATACAGAGAAAGGAGAAGACAGAAGGTCATCTAGATAGAGGAGAGAAAAGAAGCGCATCCAGAAAGAGGAGAGAACAGAAGGGCATCCAGAGAGAGAAGAAGACAGAAAGGGAAACAGAGAGATGAGAAACAGAAGGGCATCCAGACAGAGGAGAGAGCAAAAGGTCATCCAGAGAGAGAGAGAGAGAGAGAGAGCAGAATACAGAAGGGAATTTGGAGAGAGGAGAGACCTGAAGAGCATCCAGAGAGAGGAGAGAGCAGAAGAGCATCCAGAGAGATGAGAAAACAGAAGGGCATCTGGAGAGAGGAGAGAACAGAAGGGCATCCAGAAAGAGGAGATAACAGAAAGGCATCCAGAGAGAGAAGAAGACAAAAAGGAAAAAAGAGAGAGGAAAGAACATAAGGGTATCCAGAGAGAGGAGAGAACAAAAGGGCATCCAGAGAGAGGAGAAATCAGAAGGGAATCCAGAGCAAGGAGAGAACAGAAGGGCATCCAGACTGAGAAGAGAGCAGAAGGGCATCCAGAGAGAAGAGTGGACAGAAGTTCTTCATCATCATCTCATCCAGGAAGAGAAGAGACCAAAAGATCATCCAGAGAGAGGGGAAGAAAGAAGGGCATCGGGAGATAGGAGAAGACAGAAGGGCATCCTGTGAGAATAGAGAGCAGAAGGGCAGGGGGTGATAGAAGAAGACAGAAGGGTATCCAGAGAGAGGAGTGGACAGAATGGCCTCCAGAGAGAAGAGAGAGCAGAAGGGCATCCAGAGAGAGGAGAGTCAAGAAAGGAATCCACAGAAAACAATACAGAAAGCCATGCAGAGAGAGGAGAAGACAGAAGGGCATATAGATAGTGGAGAGAACAGAAGGGCATCCAGATAGAGGAGAGAACAAAAGGGCATCCAGAGAAGGAGAACACAGAAGCAAATCCATTGATAGGTGAGAACAGAAGGGCATTCGAAGAGCACAGAAGACCGAATGGCATCCAGAGAGAGGAGAGAACAGAAGGGAATTCAGACATAGGAGAGGACAGAAGGGCATCCAGAGAGAGGAGAGAACAGAAGGGCATCCAGAGAGAGGAGAGAACAGAAGGGTATCCAGAGAGAGGAGAGGACAGAAGGCCATCCAGAGAGAGGGGAAAACAGAAGGGAATCCAGAAAGCTGAGAGAACAGAAGGGCAGCCATAGAGAAGAGAAGACAGAAGGGATTCCAGAGAGAGGAGAGAACAGAATGGAATCGGAGAAAGGAGAAGACAGAAGGGCATCCAGAGAGAAGAGAACACAAGCGCATCCGGAAAGAGAAGAGAACAGAAGGTCATCCAGAAACAGGAGAGAATAGAAGGGCATCCAGAGTGAGAATAGGACACAAGGTCATCCAGAGAGAGGAGACAACAGAAGGGCATACAGAGATAGGAGAGAACAGAAGGGCATACAGAGATAGGAGAGAACAGAAGGGCATCCATGGAGATGAGAGAACAGATGAGAATCCAGAAAAAGGAGAGAACAGAAGGGCATCCAGTGAGAGAGCTGAAGACTGAAGGACATCCAGAGAGAGAAGAGGATAGAAGGGCATCCAGAGAGAGAAAAAGACAGAAGGGCATCCAGAGAGAGGATAGGACAGAAGGGCATCTAAGGAGATGAGAGAACAGAAGGACATCCAGAGAGAGGAGAAGACAGTAGGGAATCTAGAGTGAGGATAGAAGTGTACGGCATCCTGAGAGAGGAGAAGATCGAAGGGAATCCAGAGAGAGGAGAGGACATAAGGGCATCCAGAGAGGAGAAGAAGACTGAAGGGAATGCAGATAGATGAGAGAACAGAAGTGCATCCAGAGCTAGGAGAGAGCAGAAGGGCATCCAGAAATAGGAGAGACCAAAAGGGCATCCAGAGAGAGGAGAAGAGAGAAGGGAATCCAGAGAGAGGAAAGAACAGAAGGACATCTGTGGTGGATAGACCTAGCCTCTTGTTGTCATGGTAACTCCACTCCTGGGAGGGCCTGTGAAGGAGGAGTGAATCTTGTAAACCTTCTGTCCAATAAAATTTGTTAAATAAAGTCTACAGCCAGTGATTGGGCAGTAGAAGAGGAGTCGGAGGAGCAAGAGGCAGGAGAAGAGGAAGACTGAGAGAGCCGTTGGAGGGAGAAGTGGCGGAGTTGGCAGTTGGTCGAGGCAGAGGGCAGTTGGTGCAGACAGAGAAGACGAAGAAGACCTAGGAAACTGCAAGTTGTTAAGAGCTCTCATAGCCGGGGAATAGTGTAATTTAATGGTAAATCTGCCTATGCATGCAGCATTCATTTGATATTTATTGACATGTGTCTTTTCTTCTATGGACTTCCTATGGGCGAGAGATTTACCGCAACAAATTGGCACCTAATGTATTATTTAGAACTCAACTAACTTGAGAGGAAAGAACAAAAGAAAGGTTACAAAGTACAAAAACTTCCCCAACGGCCAAGGTCTGAAGCAGCACTCAGCTTACAGCTGGGCTTGCTCACTGCCCTTTGAAAACTGAAAGAAGGGTCTTCTGAAAATTCAACAGTGAAACAAAAGTTATTGTAGCCAGACCAGTAGGTCATTTAAATTAAAAAATTAAATTAAAAAAAAGTGAATAGACACAGATAAATAGATGTAAAAGGTTTTAAAGTTGTGAGGAGTAAATTGCAGGCTGCTCTGAGTCAAGAGAGCCAAACAGATAAATAGAAAGGTTATAGTAACAAATTGTAAGGAGGGACTGGTGATCCTAGAAAGGAGATAGCATGACAAATAGAGCTAGAGGAAGAGAGATTTCCATAGACCAGCTGCTTGGTGAAGGTCGTTTTGCTGAACTAGAGGTGCAGGCTGTATATGATGAAGAAACTCTGGCATTGTGTAGATTGTCAGCCTTAAATTTCTGGGACAAAGTTGCAGAATCTGGGAAGAGACTTGAACCATTTACTCAAGTCATACAAGGGCCAAAAGAAACCTTCCCTGACTTTTTACAAAGGCTAACCTCAGCTGTCGAAAGGAGTATATCAGATTCAGTAGCAAGAAAGGCAATAATTGAGTCTTTAGCCTTTGAAAATGCAACTGCTGAATGCAAGGAAGTAATCAGACCACTGATGGCAAGGTCAGCATCAATAGTTGAATGGATTAGATACACAGCTGATGTTGGATCTCACTCAGCTGATATGTCAGTAATAGGAAAAACTGCAACTAGAAACCTAGAGATGACCCAAGATTTCAAATGTTTCAATTGTGTTAAATGGGGTCATCTCAGAAATGACTACAGGACAAATCAAAATAATATGAAATGGGGGCCTAGGCCTTCTGGAATATGTCAAAGATGTGGCAAATGCCGACATCTGACCAGGGAATGTAGAGCAACAACAGACAAATGGGGCAATACCCTGCCAAAAAACTTCTAGGGGGGCCTCTCGCAGGCCCCAATGCCAGAAAGGAAGAATTCTCTTCCTCAGGACAATTAAATGTCACTGCTTCAAAAACAGATGCTCTGAGACCAGTTATGACTGAGGAGAACGGCACACAAACTGGAGAGATACACCACCTCAAGGACATGCTGGACACGAAGGAGCGGATGGTCAATGTTCTCCAGAAGAAGATAGAAAATCTTCAGGAACAACTAAGAGATAAAGAGAAGCAGATGAGCAGCTTGAAAGAGCAAGTCAAGTCTTTGCAGGTGGACATGACTAATATGGACACAGCTCTGACAATGCTGAAGGAGGCTCTTGCAGACAAAGAGCGGACAATTGAATGTTTAAAGGAGGAGTGGGACAGAGATGAGTGAGAGAAGCAAGAGGAGATTGAAACCTACAAAAAAGATCTTGAAGACTTGAAAGAAAAAGTCAACCTATTGCAAGGAGACCTCTCAGAGAAAGAGACTTCTCTCTTGGATCTCAAAGAGTGTGCTTCTTCCCTGGTTTCCTCAGGACTAAAAAAGGACTCACGGCTCAAGACTTTAGAAATTGCTCTTGAGCAGAAGAAGGAAGAGCGCCTAAAAATGGAGAGATCTAATCGAACTTTAAAGGAGATGCTTAATAGGCAAAAGGAATCAATAAGAACCCCCAAAGATGGATTATATATTGCTTTATTAAACTTAAATTTTTGAATATTAGTGAACAAAACACCACAGTCGCTGAGAAACATTGGATGGTGGATAAAACTACTGAACTAAATCAATCTGTTTATATTAAGGCTATTATGAGGTCAGAATGGAAAGTGGGAAATGTATTACGCTGGGGGAGAGGTTATGTTTATGTTTCCACAGGAAAAGAAAAGCTGTGGGTTACTTCCAAAATGATAAAGATCAGAAATGACAAAGGGAGACCCCCTGAAGCACTAGTCGACACAGAAGAAAAGGGAGACTAACTCAACCAACCAAATGGGTGATGTATATATGGTGTTATGTCTCTTATATGGACTTAACTGGCTGAGACTAAAATGTCAATACAAAGCCAAGAACATTTAATTGGGTAATAATTTCTCATGACTTAATACATGCCATCCTTTATGAGGGCATGTATATAAGTTATATATAGTTTGATTAAGTAATCAGACTAACCTGAAGAGGGCAGAGGCCTTTCTTTATTGATCTTCATTGACAAAGCTGTGTGCCCTACATGTTCCATGTGAATGTTTTTATAAAACTACCTGTTGCTTTTAAGTTTTATATGTTACAGGATGAAAGAAGAGAAACTCAGCCCTAGCATGATTTATACTCGGGGATTCTGAGTCTCTAGGACCTCCTATTCCAGCTTCCTGCTTGATTCTACTGCAACTGCATCGAAGCCGCTTCTTTTAAGGACTTGCTTCCAGAACTTTTCCAGAACAGCTAGCTTGCCTGTCCAGCATTTCTGACTGTAACAGTTATGGTGTCAGCTTTGCTATGAACTTTCTCAGTACACAGTGACTTCAAGGCAAATGATGCCAGCTAGCTCTCCTTTGACTAAGCCAATTTTCCTGTTTCCCTTTGGGCCCCCAGATGGGAATTCTTCGCCCCAATTCAGCTGGAAGCAGACAAAAGGAGATCATTGCCCCAGTTCCTTATGTTGGGGTGGATGGTTCTGGTTACTTTGTAAATTAAACATGTATTATAATTTAAAGAATACTTTACAAATGTAGCTTCAGACAGGAAGGGAATTAGAGAGCTAAATCTCAGGAATTAAGTGGGATTAATATTTTACTCTTATATAGGCATTGTGCCTATATAACTCATTTAGAAATACAAAGCTTAGACCCAGTTTAAAAAAAATAGGTATATCTTACATTGGTAAGAAATCTTCATGATAGTTACAAGGTTGAAATTATAATCTCTTACATTGATATTGAATTTATTTTATACAAATTTAGGGTTTTCACTGGCATAAGTTTCTTATTAATACAAAAGTGGGATTAATATATTACTCTCATGTAGGCATTGTACCTATATATCTTATTTAGAAATACAAGGCTTAGACCCAGTCCTTTTTAATCAAAAAAAAAATTAGTGGAAAGGAATTAACAGACAACTGTTCAGATTGCCTTACATAGTTGATTTTCAAAAACGTCAGAAATACATAGAATTGACATTACGAACATTCTTATATAAACATTTATTTTATTGGAGACCTATCTGATCCTGACAGCTTCCCAGTCTTGGATTCTAAGTAGAAATTGAGCATCTTTGGAGTTACACCAGTTGTGGTATGATAGCCACTAGGCAAGAATTGCCTCATTCATCTACAGACAAAATAGTGTGCAAAAAGAAACACACTTGCAGAATAGTCGACTGATTATATCTGCCAAGACATAGTAATCAGCCCTTAGTAATTCTGCATTACTAGGTCTGTCAGATGATTCCTGGGCCAGAAGGCTGAAGACCAGATGCTCCAACGTTTTGAAATAAGGAACTGTCTAGATGTTCAGTGGTCTATTTAAATTGGTTGAGTTTAGAAGCCACGCTTTGTGCTTCCCGTATCTTTATTTAACTGAGTCATTCTGGATTTCTGATGGGGTTGAAGATTTATAATCTCATAGCCAACCCAGGCTATTTATTTTGAGAGGATGGTTTTCAGATGCTATTCATTTTGAAGACAGGACATAAGCCAGGTTCAGAACTAAGTTTTTTAATTGAGAGAGATGGCAAAGGTTCTATTTAGTTAACAAAAATGATGGACTGGGTGTTAGGTTTATCTTGTACTTTAACAATCACAACATGGTAATATAGGTAGTGTTCAATTAATATGTGAAAAGAAATTTTTTTTAATTATTGGACAAAAAGGGGGAAATGTGGTAGATAGCCCTAGCCTCTTGTTGTCATGGTAACTCCACTCCTGGGAGGGGCTGCGAAGGAGTGAATCTTGTAAACCTTCTGTCCAATAAAATTTGTTAAATAAAGGCTACAGCCAGTGATTGGGCAGTAGAAGAGGAGTCGGAGGAGAAAGAGGCAGGAGAAGAGGAAGACCGAGAGAGCTGTTGGAGGGAGAAGTGGCAGAGTTGGCAGTTGGTGGAGAGAGAGAAGACAAAGAAGACCTAGGAAACCGCAAATTGTTAAGAGCTCTCATAGCCGGGGAATAGTGTAATTTAATGGTAAATCTGCCCATGTATGCAGCATTCATTTGATATTTATTGACATGTGTCTTTTCTTCTATGGACTTCCCATGGGCGAGAGATTTACCGCAACAGGCATCCAGAGAGAGGAGTGGACAGAAGGGCATCCAGGGAGAGAAGAGAACAGAAGGTCTTCCAGACAGAGGAGAAGACAGAAGGGCATTGGGAGATAGGAGAAGACAGAAGGGCATCCAGTGAGAGGAAAGAGCAGAAGGGCAGGGGGAGATAGGAGAAGACAGAAGGTCATCCAGAGAGAGGAGTGGACAGAAAAGGAGCCAGGGAGAGAAAGGAACAGAAGGGCATCCAGAGAGAGGAGAGGACAGAAGGGCATCTTGAGATAGCAGAGAAGAGAAGGGCATCCAGAGAGAGGAGAACACAGAAGGGAATCTAGAGTGAGGATAGAATTGTACGGCATCCCGAGAGAGGAAAAGACCAAAGGGAATACAGAGAAAGGAGAGGACAGAAGGGCATCCAGAGAGGAGAAGAAGACTGAAGGGAATCCAGAGAGATGAGAGAACAGAAGTGCATCCAGAGAGAGGAGAGAGCAGAAGGGCATCCAGAAATAGGAGAGACCAAAGGGCATCCAGAGAGAGGAGAAGAGAGAAGGGAATCCAGAGAGAGGAGAGAACAGAAGGGCATCCAGAGAGAGGAGGGGACAGAGGGGCATCTTGAGATAGCAGAGAACAGAAGTGCATCCAGAAAGAGGAGAAGACAGAAGGTCAACAGGAGATAGGAGAATACAGAAGGGCATCCTGAGATAGGAGAGGACAGAATGGCCTCCAGACAGAAGAGAGAGCAGAAGGGCATCCAGAAAGAAAAGAGGAAAGAAGGGCATCCACAGAAAAGATTACAGAAGGCCATACAGAGAAAGGAGAAGACAGAAGGTCATCTAGATAGAGGAGAGAAAAGAAGCGCATCCAGAAAGAGGAGAGAACAGAAGGGCATCTAGAGAGAGAGGAAGACAGAAAGGAAAACAGAGATGAGAGAACAGAAGGGCATCCAGAAAGATTAGAAGACAGAAGGTCATCAGGATATAGGAGAAGACAGAAGGGCATCCAGAGAGAAGAGAGGACAGAATGGCCTCCAGAGAGAAGAGAGAGCAGAAGGGCATCCACAGAAAAGATTACAGAAGGCAATACAGAGATAAGAGATGACAGATGTTCATCTAGATAGAGGAGAGAACAGAAGGGAATCCAGAAAGAGGAGAGAACAGAAGGGCATCCAGAGAGAGAAGAAGACAGAAGGGAATCCAGAGAGAGGAGAGAACAGAAGGCCATCCAGAGAGAGGAGAGAGCAGAAGGGCATCCAGAGAGAGGAGAAGACAGAAGGGCATTTGGAGAGAGGAGAGAACAGAAGGGCATCCAGAGAGAGGAGAGAGTAGAAGGGCATCCAGAGAGAGGAGAATACAGAAGGGCATCCAGAGACAGGAGAGAACAGAAGGGCATCCAGAGAGAGCAGAAGACAGAAGGGCATCCGGAGAGAGGAGAGAACAGAAGGGAATCCAGAAAGAGGAAAGAACAGAATGGCATCCAGAAAGAAGAGAAGAAAGAAGGGAATCCAGAGAGAGGAGAGGACAGAATGGCATTCGGAGACAGGAGAAGACAGAAAGGCATCCAGAGAGAAGAGAACAAAAGGGCATCCGGATATAGAAGAGAACAGAAGGGCATCCAGAGACAGGAGAGAACAGAAGGGCATTCAGATAGAGAAGAGGACACTAAGTCATCCAGAGAGAGGAGAGAACAGAAGGGCATACAGTGAGAGGAAAGTACAGAAGGGTATCCAGAGAGAGGAGAGTACAAAATGGAATCCAGAGAGAGGAGAAAACAGAAGAACACGGAGAGAAAGGAGAAGACCGAAGGGTATCCAGAGAGAGGAGAGGACAGAAGGACATCCAGAGAGAAGAGGGAACAGAAGCACATCCACAGAGAGGAGAGATCAGGAGAGAATCCAGAAAAAGGAGAAAACAGAAGCCCATCCAGAGACAGCAGAAGACTGAAGGACATCCAGAGAGAGAAGAGGACTGAAGGGCAAACGTACAGTGACGAAGACAACGGGGATACAGAGAGAGGAAAGGACAGAATGGCATGCAGTGAGAGGAGAGGAAAGAATGGCCTCCAGAGAGAGGAGAAGACAGAAGGGTATCTAGAGTGAGGGGAAATTGTTGGGCATCCAGAGACAGGAGAAGACAGAAGGGCATCGGAAGAGATGAGAGAAGAGAAGGGAATCCAAAGAGAGGAGAGATCAGAAGGGAATCCAGGGAGACGAGAGGTCAGAAGGGCATCCAGAGTAAGCAGAGAACAGAAGGGCATCCAGAGAGAGGAGAAGACAGAAACGCATCCACAGAGAGGAGAGAACATAATGGCATCCAGACAGCGAACATCCAAAGAGAGGAGATCATAAGAGCATCCAGAGAGATAAGAGGACAGAAGCACATGTAGAGAGAGCAGAAGGGTATCCAGAAAGAGGAAACAACTGATGTGTATCGGGAGATAGGAGAAGACAAAAGGGCATACAGAGAGAGAAGAATACATAATGGCCTCCAGAGAGAAGAGAGAGCAGAAGGGCATCCAGAGATAAAAGAGGGCAGAAGGGCATCCACAGAAAAGAGTGCAGAAGGCCATACAGAGAGAGGAGAATACAGAGGGGCTTCTAGATAGAGGAGAGAAGAGAAAAGCATCTAGAGAGAGGAGAGAACAGAAGGGCATCCAGAGAGTGGAGAAGACAGAAGGGCTTCCAGAGAGAGGAGAGGACAAAAGGGCATGCAGAGATAGGAGAGAAAAGAAGGGCATCCAGAGAGAATAGAAGACAGAAGGGGATCCAGAGAGAGGAGAGAACAGAAGGGCATCCAGAGAGAGAAGAGAGGAGAAGAACATCCCAAGAGAGGAGAGACCATAAGGGCATCAACACAGAGGAGAGAAGAGAAAGGCATCCAGAGAGAGAATAGAACAGAAGGGCATCCAGAGAGAGGAGAAGACAGAAGGGCATCCGGAGAAAGGAGAGTACAGAAGGGCATCCGGAGAGAGGAGACTACAGAAGGGTATTCAAAGAGAGGAGAGAGCAGAACATCACAAGAAAGGATAGAATATAAGGGCATCCAGAGAGAGGAGAAAACAGAAGGTCATCTAGAGAGAGCAGAGAACAGAAGGGCATCCAGAAAGATGAGTAGACAGAAAGGCATCTGGAGATAGGATGAGACAGAAGGGCATACAGAGAGAGGAGAGGAAAGAATGGCATCCAGAGAGAAGAGAGAGCAGAAGGGCATCCATAGAAGGAGATGACAGAAGCGAATCCAGGGATAGGATAGAACAGAAGGGCATTCGGAGAGAGGAGAAAACCGAAAGGCATCCAGAGAGAGGAGAGAACAGAAGGGCATTCAGAGAGAGGAGAGGACAAAAGGGCATGCAGATAATGGAGACAACAGAAGGACATCCAGAGAGAGGAGAGAACATAAGTGTATCCAGAGAGAGGAGAGGATAGAAGGCCATCCAGAGAGAGGAGAAAACAGAAGGGTATCCAGAAGGAGGAGAAGACAGAAGGGCATCCAGAGAGAGGAGAGGAAAAAAGAAGATCCTGAGAAATGTGAAAACAGAAGGGAATCCATGGAGATGAGTGAACAGAAAGAATCCAGAAAAAGGAGAGAACAGAAGGGCATCCAGAGAGAGCAGAAGACTGAAGGACATCCAGAGAGAGAAGAGGACAGAAGGGCATCCGGAGAAATGAAAAGATGTAAGGGCATCCAGTGAGAGGAGAGGAAAGAAGGGCATCCAGTTAGAGGAGAGAACAGAAGGGCATCCAGAGAAAGGAGAAGACAGAAGGGAATCTAGAGTGAGGAGAGTATTGTAAGGCATCCAGAGAAAGGAGAAGACAGAAGAAGACAGAATGGCATCCAGAGAGAGGTGAGGACAGAAGGGCTTCCAGAAAGAGGAGAAGACAGAAGGGAATCCAGAGAGAGGAGAGTACAGAAGGGCATCCGGATAGAGGAGAGAACTGAAGGGCATTCAGAGAGAGGATAGAGCAGAAGGTAATCAAGAGAGAGGAGAGAGCAGAAGGGCATCCATACAGAGGAGAAGACAGAAGGGCATACGGAGAGAGGAGAGAACAGAAGGGTATCCAGAGAGAGGAGAATGCAGAAGGTCATTCAAAGAAAGGAGAATACAGAAGGACATCCGGAGAGATGAGAGAACAGAAGAACATCCAGAGAGAGGAGAAGACCGAAGGGAATCTAGAGTGAGATGAGAATTGTACGGCATCCAGAAAGAGGAGAAGACAGAAGGGCATCCAGAGAGAGGCGAGGACAGAAGGGCATCAAGAGAGAGGAGAAGACAGAAGGGCATATGGAGAGAGGAGAGAACAGAAGGGCATACAGAGAGAGGAGAGTGCAGAAGGGCATCCAGAGACAGGAGAATACAAAAGGGCATCCGGAGAGAGGAGCAAACAGAAGGGCATCCAGAAGAAGGAGAAAACAGAAGGGCATCCACAGAAAAGAGTACAGAAGGCCATCCTTAGAGAGGACAATACAGAGGGCATCTAGATAGAGGAGAGAAAAGAAGAGCATCTAGATAGAGGAGAGAACAGAAGGGCATACAGAGAGCAGAGAAGATAGAAAGGCTTCCAGAGAGACGAGAGAACAGAAGGGCATGCGGAAAGAGGAGAAGAGAGAAGGCATCTAGATGGAGAAGAGGACAGATGGGCATCCTGAGAGAGGAGAGGACAGAAGTGCATCCAGGGAGAGAAGAGAACAGAAGGACATCCAGAAATAGGAGAGACCAAAAGGGCATCCAGAGAGAGGAGAAGATAGAAGGGAATCCAGAGAGAGGAGAGAACAGAAGTGCATCCAGAGAGAGAAGAGAGCAGAAGGGTATCCAGAGAGAGGAGAATTCAGAAGGGCATCCAGAGAGAGGAGAGAAAAGAAGGGCATCCAGAGACAGAAGAAGACAGAAGAGCATCCAGAGAGAGGAGAGAACAGAAGTGCATACAGAAAGAGGATAGAACAGAAGGGCATCCAGAGAGAGTAGAGAGCAGAAGAACATCCCAAGAGAGTAGAGACCATAATGGAATCTAGAGAGAGGAGAGAAGAGAAGGGCATCCAGAGAGAGAAGAAGACAGTAGGGCATGCAGAGTGAGGAGAGGACTGAAAGGCCTCTAAAGAGAGCAAAGAACAGAAGGGCATCCAGAAAGTGGAGAAGACAGAAGGGCATCAGGGGATAGGAGAAGACAGAAGGGTATCCAGAGAGAGGAGAGGACAGAATGTCCTCCAGAGAGAAGAGAGAACAGAAGGGCATCCGGAAAGAGGAGAAGAGAGAAGGCATCTAGATGGAGAAGAGGACAGATGGGCATCCAGAGTGAAGAGAATCCAGAACAGCATCTGGTAAGAGGAGAGAACAGAAGGGCATCCAGAGAAAGGAGAGGACAGAATGGCCTCCAGCGAGAAGAGAGATCAGAAGGGCATCCAGAAAAGGAGAAGACAAAAGCGAATCCAGGTTAGGAGAGAAAAGAAGGGCATCCAGAAAGAGGAGAGAGCAGAAGGGCATCCATAGAGAGGAGAAGACAGAACTTCATACGGAGAGAGGAGAGAACAGAAGGGCATGCATAGAGAGGAGAGTGCAGAAGGTCATTCAGAGAGAGGAGAGTACAGAAGGGCATCCGGAGAAATGAGAGAACAAAAGGGCATCCAGAGAGCGGAGAATTCAGAAAGGCATCCGGAGAGAGGAGAGAACAGAAGGGCATCCAGAGAGAGGAGAAGACAGAAGAGCATCCGGAGAGAGGAGAGAACAGATGTGCATTCAGAAAGGGGATAGTACAGAAGTGCATCCAGAGAGAGTAGAGAGCAGAAGAACATCCCAAGAGAGTAGAGAACATAAGGGCATCTAGGGAGATGAGAGAAGAGAAGGGAATCCAGAGAGAGAAGAAGACAGAAGGGCATGCAGAGAGAGGCGATGACAGAAAGGCATCTAAAGATAGCACAGAACAGAAGGGCATCCAGAAAGAGGAGAAGACAGAAGGGCATTGGGAGATAGGAGAAGATAGAAGACATCCAGAGAGAGGAGAGGACAGAATGTCCTTCAGAGAGAAGAGAGGGCCGAAGGGCATCCAAAAAGAGGAGAGGACAGAAGGGCATCCACAGAAAAGAGTACAGAAGGCCATCCAGAGAGAGGAAAAACAGAGGACATCTAGAGAGAGGAGAGAACAGAAGCGCTTCCAGAAGGAGGAGAGAATATAAGTGCACCCAGTGAGAGGAGAAGACAGAAGGGAATCCAAAGAGAGGAGAGAACAGAAGGGCATCAAGAGAGAGGAGAGAGCATAAGGGCCTCCAGAGAGAGGAGAAGACAGAAGGGCATCCGGAGAGATGAGAGAACAGAAGGGCATCCAGAGAGAGGAGAGACCAAAAGGTCATCCAGAGAAGAGAATTCAGAAGGGCATCCAGAGAGAAGAGAGAACAGAAGCGCATCCAGAGAGAGGAGAGAACAGAAGTGAATCCAGAGAGAGGAGAGAGCTGACGGGCATCCAGAGAGAGGAGAAGACAGAACGGCATCCAGAGAGAGGAGCGAACAGAATGGCATCCAGAAGGAGGAAAGAACAAAATTGCATCCAGAGAGAGAAGACAGAAGGGAATCCAGAGAGAGAAGAGAACATAAGGGCATCCAGATAGAGGAGAGAGTAGAAGGGCATCCAGAGAAAGAAAAAGACAGACAGGCATCCGGAGAGTGGAGAGAACAGAATGGCAACCAGAAGGGGGAGAGAACAAAATGGCTTCCAGAGAGAGGAGAATACAGAAGGGCATCCAGAGAGAGGATAGAGCAGAAGGGCATTCGAAGAGAGGAGAATTCAGAAGTGTATCCGGAGAGAGGAGAGAACAGAAGGGCATCAAGAGAGAGGAGAAGACAGAAGAGCATCCGGAGAGAGGAGAATAGAAGTGCATTCAGAAAGAAGATAGAACAGAAGGGCATCCAGAGAGAGTAGCAAGCAGAAGAACATCCCAAGAGAGTAGAGAACATAAGGGCATCTACAGAGAGGAGAGAAGAGAAGGGCATCCAGAGAGAGAAGAAGACAGTCGGGCATGCAGAGAGAGGAGAGAAGAGAAGGGCATCCAGAGAGAAAAGAAGACAGTAGGGAATGCAGAGAGAGGAGAGGACAGAAAGGCATCTAAAGAGAGCAGAGAACAGAAGGGCATCCAGAAAGTGGAGAAGACAGAAGGGCATCAGGTGATAGGACAGAAGGGCATCCAGAGAGAGGAGAAGACAGAAGAGCATCCGGAGAGAGGAGAGAACAGATGTGCATTCAGAAAGAGGATAGTACAGAAATGCATCCAGAGAGAGTAGAGAGCAGAAGAACATTCCAAGAGAGTAGAGAACATAAGGGCATCTAGTGAGAGGAGAGAAGAGAAGGGAATCCAGAGAGAGAAGAAGACAGAAGGGCATGCAGAGAGAGGCAATGACAGAAAGGCATCTAAAGATAGCACAGAACAGAAGGGCATCCAGAAAGAGGAGAAGAGAGAAGGGCATTGGGAGATAGGAGAAGGGCATCCAGAGAGAGGAGAAGACAGAAGGGAATCCAGAGAGAGGAGAGAACAGAACGGCATTCAGATAGAGGAGAGAGTAGAAGGGCATCCAGAGAAAAACGAAGATAGAAGGGCATCAGGAGAGTGGACAGAACAGAATGGCAACCAGAAGGAGGAGAGAACAAAATAGCTTCCAGAGAGAGGAGAATACAGATGGGCATCCAGAGAGAGGAGAGTCCAGAAGAGCATCCAGTAAGAGGAGAGAACAGAAGGGCATCCAGAGAAAGGAGAGGACAGAATGGCCTCCAGAGAGAAGAGAGAGCAGAATGGCATCCAGAAAAGGAGAAGACAAAAGCGAATCCAGGGATAGGAGAGAAAAGAAGGGCATCCAGAGAGAGAGGAGAGAGCAGAAGGGCATCCATAGAGAGGAGAAGACAGAAGTTCATAAGGAGAGAGGAGAGAACAGAAGGGCATGCATAGAGATCAGAGTGCAGAAAGTCATTCAGAGAGAGGAGAGTACAGAAGGGCATCTGGAGAGATGAGAGAACAAAAGGGCATCCAATGAGAGGAGAATTTAGAAAGCCATCTGGAGAGAGGAGAGAACAGAAGGGCATCCAGAGAGAGAAGAAGACAGAAGGGCATACAGAGAGAGGAGAGGACAGAAAGGCATCTAAAGAGAGCACAGAACAGAAAAGCATCCAGAAAGAGGAGTAGACAGAAGGACATCTGGAGATAGGAGAAGAGAGAAGGGCATCCAGAGAGAGGAGAGGACAGAATGTCCTCCAGAGAGAAGAGAGAGCAGAAGGGCATTCAGAGAGAGGAGAGGACAGAAGGGCATCACCAGAAAATAGTACAGAAGTCCATCCAGAGAGAGGAGAAACAGTGGGCATCTAGATAGAGGAGAGAAAAGAAGAGCATCTAGAAAGAGGAAAGAGCTGAAGGGCATCCAGATAGAGTAGAATACAGAAGGGCATCCGGAGAGTGGCGCGAACAGAATGGCATCCAGAAGGAGGAGATAACAAAATGGCATCCAGAGCAGGAAAAGACAGAAGGGAATCCAGAGAGAAGAGAGAACAGAAGGGCATCCAGGGAGAGGAGAGGCCAAAAGGTCATCCAGAGAGAGGAGAATTCAGAAGGGCATCCGGATAGAGGAGAGAACAGAAGTGCATCCAGAGAGAAGAAGGAGCTGACGGGAATCCAGAGAGAGGAGTAGACAGAAGGTCATCCAGAGAGAGGAGCGAACAGGATGGCATCCAGAAGGAGGAGAGAACAAAATTGCATCCAGAGAGAGAAGAAGACAGAAGCGAATCCAGAGAGAGGAGAAGACAGAAGGGCATCTGGAGAGAGGCGCGAACAGAAATGTATCCAGAAGGAGGAGAGAACAAAATGTCATTCAGAGAGAGGAGAAGACAGAAGGGCATCTGGAGAGATGAGAGAACAGAAGGGCATCCAGAGAGAGGAGAATTCAGAAGGGCATCCAGAGAGGAGAGAACAGAAGTGCATCCAGAAAGAGGATAGTACAGAAGGACATCCAGGGAGAGTAGAGAGCAGAAGAATATCCCAAGAGAGTAGAGAACATAAGGGCATCTAGGGAGAGGAGAGAAGAGAAGGGCATCCAGTGAGTGAAGAAGACAGAAGGGCCTGCAGAGAGAGGAGAGGACAGAAAGGCATCTAAAGAGAGCACAGAACAAAAGGGCATTCAGAAAGAGGAGAAGACAGAAGGGCATCGGGAGATAGGAGAAGACAAAAGGGCATCCAGAGAAAGGAGAGGACAGAATGTCCTCCAGAGAGAAGAGAGCTGAAGGGCATCCAGAGAGAGGATTGGACAGAGGTTATCTAGATAGAGGAGAGAAAAGAAGGGCATCTAGAGAGAGGAGAGAACAGAAGGGCATCCAGAGAGCAGAAAAGACAGAAAGGCTTCCAGAGAGAGGAGAGAACAGAAGGGCATCTGGAAAGAGCAGAAGAGAGAAAGCATCTCGATGGAGAAGAGGACAGATGGGCATCCTGAGAGAGGAGAGGACAGAAGTGCATCCAGGGAGAGAAGAGAACAGAAGGGCATCCAGAGAGAGGAGAAGATAGAAGGGAATCCAGAGAGAGGAGAGAATAGAAGTGCATTCAGAGAGAGAAGAGAGCAGAAAGGCATCCAGAGAGAGGAGAAGACAGAAGGGCATCCAGAGAGAGGAGCGAACAGAATGGCATACAGAAGGAGGATAGAACAAAATGGCATCCAGAGAGAGGAGAAGACAGAGGGGAAACCAGAGAGAGAAGAGAACAGAAAGGCATCCAGTGAGAGGAGAGAACAGAAGGGCATCCAGAGAGAGGAGAGAGCAGAATGACATCCAGAGAGAGGAGAGAGCAGAAGGGCATCCAGAGAGAGGAGAATTCTGAAGGGCATCCGGAGAGAGGAGAGAACAGAAGGGCATCCAGAGAGAGGAGAAGACAGAAGGGCATCCAGAGAGAGGAGAGAACAGAAGGGCATCCAGAGTTAAGAGAGAGAAGAAGGGCATTGAGAGAGAAGAGAATTAAGAAGGGCATGCGGAGAGAGGAGAGAACAGAAGGGCATCCAGAAAGAGGATAGAACAGAAGGGCATCCAGAGAGAGTAGAGAGCAGAAGAACATCGCAAAAAAGTAGAGAACATAAGGGCATATAGAGAGAGGAGAGAAGAGAAGGGCATCCAGAGAGAGAAGAAGACAGAAGGGCATCCAGAAAGTGGAGAAGACAGAAGGGCATCGGGGGATAGGAGTAGACAGAAGGGCATCCAGAGAGAGGAGAGGACAGAATGTCCTCTAGAGAGAAGAGAGAGTGGAAGGGCATCCAGAGAGAGGAGAGGACAGAAAGGCATCCACAGAAAAGAATACAGAAGTCCATCCAGAGAGAGGAGAAACAGAGGGCATCTAGATAGAGGAGAGAAAAAAGGGCATCTTGAGAGAGGAGATGACAGATGGGCTTCCAGAAGGAGGAGAGAACACAAGTGCATCCAGAGAGAGGAGAGAGCTGAAGGGCATCCAGAGAGAGGAGAAGACAGAAGGGCATCCAGAGAGAGGAGTGAACAAAATGGCATCCAGAAGGAGGAGAGAATAAAATGTCATCCAGAGAGGAGAATTCAGAAGAGCATCCGGAGAGAGGAGAAAACAGAAGGGCATCCCAAGAGAGGAAAGAGCAGAAGGGCATCCAGAGAGAGGAGAAGTCAGAAGGGCATCCAGAGAGAGGAGAGTACAGAAGGGCATCGGTAGATAGGAGAAAACTGTTGGGAATCCAGAGGGAGAAGAAGACTGAAGGGCATCCAGAGAGAGAAGATTTAAGAAGGGGATACGGAGAGAGGAGAGAGCAGAAGGGCATCCAAAGAGAAGAAAAGACAGAAGGGCATCCAGAGAGAGGAGAGTACAGAAGGGCATCCAGACAGAGGAGAGAGCAGAAGAACATCACAAGAGAGGATAGAATATAAGGGCATCCAGAGAGAGGAGAGAAGAGAAGTGCATCCATAGAAAGAATAGAACAGAAGGACATCCAGAGACAGGAGAAGAAAGAAGGTCATCTAGAGAGCAGAGAACAGAAGGGCATCCAGAAATAGGAGAAGACAGAAGGGCATCGGGAGATAGGAGAAGACAGAAGGGCATCCAGAGAGAGGAGAGGACAGAATGTCCTCCAGAGAGAAGAGAGAGCAGAAGGGCATCCAGAGAGAAGAGAGGACAGAAGGGCATCCAGAGAGAGAATAGAACAGAAGGACATCCAGAGAGGGGAGAATACAGAAGAGCATACAGAGAGAGGATAGAGCACCCAGAGAGAGGAGAATTCAGAAGTGTATCCAGAGAGAGAAAAGAACAGAAGGGCATCCAGAGAGAGGAGAAGACAGAAGAGCATCCAGAGAGAGGAGAGAACCGAAGTGCATCCAGAAAGAGGATAAAACAGAAGGGCATCCAGAGAGAGTAGAGAGCAGAAGAACATCCCAAGAAAGTAGAGAACATAAGGACATCTAGAGAGAGGAGAGAAGAGAAGTTAATCCAGAGAGAGAAGAAGACAAAAGGACATGCAGAGAGAGGAGAGGACAGAAAGGCATCTAAAGAGAGCACAGAACAGAAGGGCATCCAGAAAGAGGAGAAGACAGAAGGGCATCGGGAGATAGGAGAAGATAGAAGGGCATCCAGAGAGAGAAGAGGACAGAATGTCCTCCAGAGAGAAGAGAGGGCCGAAGGGCATCCAAAGAGAGGAGAGGACAGAAGGGCATCCACAGAAAAGAGTACAGAAGGCCATCCAGAGAGAGGAGATACAGAGGGCATCTAGATAGAGGAGAGAAAAGAAGGGCATCTAGAGAGAGGAGAGAACAGAAGAACATCCAGAGAGCGGAGAAAATAAAAGATCTTCCAGAGAGAGGAGAGAAAGAAGGGCATCCAGAACGAGGAGAAGACAAAAGGCATCTAGATGGAGAAGAGGACAGATGGGCATCCTGAGAGAGGAGAGGACAGAAGTGCATCCAGTGAGAGAAGAGAACAGCAGGGCATCCAGAGAGAGGAGAAGACAGAAGGGAATCCAGAGAGAGGAGAGAGAAGAAGTGCATTCAGAGAGAGAAGAGAGCAGAAAGGCATCTAGAGAGAGGAGAAGACAGAAGAACATCCGGAGAGAGTTGCAAACAGAAGGGCATCCAGAAGGAGGAGAGAACAAAATGGTATCGAGAGCTAGAAGAAGACAGAAGGGATTCCAGAGAGAGGCGAGGACAGAAGGGCATCGGGAGATAGGAGAAGACAGAAGGGCATCCAGAGTGAGGAGAGGATAGAAGGGAATCCAGAGAGAGGAGAGAACAGAAAGGCATCCAGAAAGAGGAGAGTGCATAAGGGCATCCAGAGAGAGGAGAAGACAGAAGGGCATCCAGAGAGAGGAGAGAACAGAAGGGCATCCAGAGAGAGGACAGTGCAGGAGGCCATCCAGAGAGAGGAGAATACAGAAGGGCATCCGGAGAAATGAGAGAATAGAAGGGTATCCAGAGTGAGGAGAGAGCAGAAGGTCATCCAGAGAGAAGAGAATTCAGAAGGGCTTCTGGAGAGAGGAGAGAATAGAAGGGCATCCAGAGAAAGTAAAAGACAGAAGAGCATCCGTAAAAAAAAGAGAACAGAAGTGCATCCAGAAAGAGGATAGAATAGGAGGGCATCCAGAGAGAGTAGAGAGCAGAAGAACATCCCAAGAGAGTAGAGAATATAAGAGCATCTAGAGAGAGGAGAGAGGAGAAGGGCATCCAGAGAGAGAAAATGACATAAGGGCATGCAGAGAGAGGAGAGGACAGAAAGGCATCTAAGAAAGCACAGAACAGAAGGGCATCCACAAAGAGGAGAAGACAGAAGGGCATCGGGAGATAGGAGAAGACAGAAAGACATCCAGAGAGAGGAGAGGACAGAATGTCCTCCAGAGAGAAGAGAGAGCGGAAGGGCATCCAGAGAGAGGAGAGGACAGAAGGGCATCCACAGAAAAGAGTACAGAACGCCATCCAGAGAGAGGAGAAAACAAAGGGCATCTAGATAGAGGAGAGAAAAGAATTGCATCTAAACAGAGGAGAGAACAGAAGGGCATCCAGAGAGCAGAGAAGATAGAAAGGCTTTCAGAGAGAGGAGAGAACAGAAGGGCATCAGGAAAGAGGAACAGAGAGAAGGCATCTAGATGGAGAATTGGACAGATGGGCATCCTGAGAGAGGAGAGGACAGAAGTGCATCCAGTGAGAGAAGAGAACAGAAGGGCATCCAGAGAGTCTAGAAGACAGAATGGCATCTGGAGTCAAGAGAGAACAGACGGGCTTCCAGAAGGAGGAGAGAACAAAAGGGCATCCAGAGAGAGGAAAGAGCTGAAGGACATCCAGAGAGAGGAGAAGACAGAAGGGCATCCAGAGAGAGGAGTGAACAGAATGGCATCCAGAAGGAGGAGAGAACAAAAGGGCATCCAGAGAGAGGAGAAAACAGAAGGGCATCCGGAGAGAGGAGAGAACAGAAGGGCATCCAGAGAGAGGAGAGAGCAGAAGGGCATCCAGAGAGAGGAGAAGTCACAAAGGCATCCGGAGAGAGAAGAGTACATAAGGGCATCGGTAGATAGGAGAAAACAGAAGGGAAACCAAAGGGAGAAGACTAAAGGGTATCCAGAGAGAGGAGAGGAAAGAAGGGGATCCTGAGACAGGAGGGAGCAGAATTGCATCCCTAGAGAGGAGAAGACAGAAGAGCATCCGGAGAGAAGACAGTACAGATGGGCATCCAGAGAGAGGAGAGAAGAGAAGGTCATCCAGAGAAAAAATAGAACAGAAGGACATCCAGAGAGAGGAGAAGACAGAAGGTCATCTAGAGAGAGCAGAGAACAGAAAGGCATCCAGAAAGAGGAGAAGACAGAAGGGCATCGGGAGATAGGAGAAGACAGAAGGGCATTCAGAGAGAGGAGAGGACAGAATGTCCTTCAGAGAGAAGAATGAGTGGAAAGGCATCAATAGAGAGGAGAGGACAGAAGGGAATCCACAGAAAAAAGTACAGAAGTCCATCCAGACAGAAGAGAATCAGAGGACATGTAGATAGAGGAGAGAAAAGAAGGGCATCCAGAGAGAGGAGAAAACAGAAGGGCATCCAGAGAGAGGAGAGAGCAGAAGGGAATCCAGAGAGAGGAGAGAGCTGAAGGGCATCCAGAGAGAGGAGAAGACAGAAGGGCATCCAGAGAGAGGAGTGAACAAAATGGCATCCAGAAGGAGGAGAGAATAAAATGTCATCCAGAGAGGAGAATTCAGAAGAGCATCCGGAGAGAGGAGAAAACAGAAGGGCATCCCAAGAGAGGAAAGAGCAGAAAGGGCATCCAGAGAGGAGGAGAAGTCAGAAGGGCATCCAGAGAGAGGAGAGTATAGAATGGCATTGGTAGATTGGAGAAAACAGATGGGAATCCAGGGAGAGAGGAAGACTGAAGGGCATCGAGAGATAGAAGAAGGGGATCCTGAGTGAGGAGAGAGCAGAAAGGCTTCCAGAAGGAGGAGAGAACAAAAGGGCATCCAGAGAGAGGAGAGTACAGAAGGGCATCCAGAGAAAGGAGAGAGCAGAAGAACATCACAAGAGAGGATAGAATATAAGGGCATCCAGAGAGAGGAGAGAAGAGAAGGGCATCCAGAGAGACAATAGAACAGAAGGGCATCCAGAGAGAGGAGAAGAAAGAAGGTCATCTAGAGAGCAGAGAACAGAAGGGCATCCAGAAAGAGGAGAAGACAGAAGGGCATCGGGAGATAGGAGAAGACAGAAGGGCATCCAGAGAGAGGAGAGGACAGAATGTCCTCCAGAGAGAAGAGAGAGCAGAAGGGCATCCAGAGAGAGGAGAGGACAGAAGGGCATCCAGAGAGAGAATAGAAACAGAAGGACATCCAGAGAGGGGAGAATACAGAAGAGCATACAGAGAGAGGATAGAGCACCCAGAGAGAGGAGAATTCAGAAGTGTATCCAGAGAGAGAAAAGAACAGAAGGGCATCCAGAGAGAGGAGAAGACAGAAGAGCATCCAGAGAGAGGAGAGAACAGAAGTGCATCCAGAAAGAGGATAGAACAGAAGGGCATCCAGAGAGAGTAGAGAGCAGAAGAACATCCCAAGAGAGTAGAGAATATAAGGGCATCTAGAGAGAGGAGAGAAGAGAAGGACATTAAGAAAGAGAAGAAGACAAAATGGCATGCAGAGAGAGGAGAGGACAGAAAGGCATCTAAAGAGAGCACAGAACAGAAGGGCATCCAGAAAGAGGAGAAGACAGAAGGGCATCGGGAGATAGGAGAAGACAGAAGGGCATCCAGAGAGAGGAGAAGACAGAATGTCCTCCAGAGAGAAGAGAGAGCAGAAGGGCATCCAAAGAGAGGAGAGGACAGAAGGGCATCCACAGAAAAGAGTACAGAAGGCCATCCAGAGAGAGGAGAAGACAGAGGGCATCTAGATAGAGGAGAGAAAAGAAGGGCATCTAGAGAGAGGAGAGAACAGAAGAACATCCAGAGAGCGGAGAAAATAAAGATCTTCCAGAGAGAGGAGAGAAAGAAGGGCATCCAGAGAGAGGAGAGGACAGAAGAAATGTAGATGGAGAAGAGGACAGATGGGCATCCTGAGAGAGGAGAGGACAGAAGTGCATCCAGTGAGAGAAGAGAACAGAAGGGCATCCAGAGAGAGGAGAAGACAGAAGGGAATCCAGAGAGAGGAGAGAGAAGAAGTGCATCCAGAGAGAGAAGAGAGCAGAAAGGCATCCAGAGAGAGGAGAAGACAGAAGAACATCCAGAGAGAGTTGCAAACAGAAGGGCATCCAGAAGGAGGAGAGAACAAAATGGTATCGAGAGCTAGAAGAAGACAGAAGGGATTCCAGAGAGAGGCGAGGACAGAAGGGCATCGGGAGATAGGAGAAGACAGAAGGGCATCCAGAGTGAGGAGAGGATAGAAGGGAATCCAGAGAGAGGAGAGAACAGAAAGGCATCCAGAAAGAGGAGAGTGCATAAGGGCATCCAGAGAGAGGAGAAGACAGAAGGGCATCCAGAGAGAGGAGAGAACAGAAGGGCATCCAGAGAGAGGACAGTGCAGGAGGCCATCCAGAGAGAGGAGAATACAGAAGGGCATCCGGAGAAAATGAGAGAATAGAAGGGTATCCAGAGTGAGGAGAGAGCAGAAGGTCATCCAGAGAGAAGAGAATTCAGAAGGGCTTTCTGGAGAGAGGAGAGAATAGAAGGGGCATCCAGAGAAAGTAAAAGACAGAAGAGCATCCGTAAAAAAAAGAGAACAGAAGTGCATCCAGAAAGAGGATAGAATAGGAGGGCATCCAGAGAGAGTAGAGAGCAGAAGAGCATCCCAAGAGAGGAGAGAACATAAGAGCATCTAGAGAGAGGAGAGAGGAGAAGGGCATCCAGAGAGAGAAGAAGACAGAAGGGCATGCAGAGAGAGGAGAGGACAGAAAGGCATCTAAAGACAGTACAGAACAGAAGGGCATCCAGAAAGAGGAGAAGACAGAAGGGCATCGGGAGATAGGAGAAGACAGAGGGGCATCCAGAGAGAGGAGAGGACAGAATGTCCTCCAGAGAGAAGAGAGAGCGGAAGGGCATCCAGAGATAGGAGAGGACAGAAGGGCATCCACAGAAAAGAGTACAGAAGGCCATCCAGAGAGAGGAGAAGACAAGGGCATCTAGATAGAGGAGAGAAAAGAATTGCATCTAAACAGAGGAGAGAACAGAAGGGCATCCAGAGAGCAGAGAAGATAGAAAGGCTTTCAGAGAGAGGAGAGAACAGAAGGGCATCAGGAAAGAGGAACAGAGAGAAGGCATCTAGATGGAGAATTGGACAGATGGGCATCCTGAGAGAGGAGAGGACAGAAGTGCAATCCAGTGAGAGAAGAGAACAGAAGGGCATCCAGAGAGTCTAGAAGACAGAATGGCATCTGGAGTCAAGAGAGAACAGACGGGCTTCCAGAAGGAGGAGAGAACAAAAGGGCATCCAGAGAGAGGAGAAGTCAGAAGAGCATCCAGAGAGAGGAGAGAACAGAAGGGCATCCAGAGAGAGGAGTGAACAGAATGGCATCCAGAAGGAGGAGAGAACAAAAGGGCATCCAGAGAGAGGAGAAAACAGAAGGGAAAAAAGAGAGAGGAGAGAACAGAAGGGCATCCAGAGAGAGGAGAGGTGCAGAAGGGCATCCAGAGAGAGGAGAAGTCACAAGGGCATCCGGAGAGAGAAGAGTACATAAGGGGGCATCGGTAGATAGGAGAAAACAGAAGGGAAACCAAAGGGAGAAGACTAAAGGGTATCCAGAGAGGGGGAGAGGAAAGAAGGGGATCCTGAGACAGGAGGGAGCAGAAATTGCATCCCTAGAGAGGAGAAGACAGAAGAGCATCCGGAGAGAAGACAGTACAGATGGGCATCCAGAGAGAGGAGAGAAGAGAAGGTCATCCAGAGAAAAAATAGAACAGAAGGACATCCAGAGAGAGGAGAAGACAGAAGGTCATCTAGAGAGAGCAGAGAACAGAAGGGCATCCAGAAAGAGGAGAAGACAGAAGTGCATCAGGAGATAGGAGAAGACAGAAGGGCATCCAGAGAGAGGAGAGGACAGAATGGCCTCCAGAGAGAAGAGAGGGCAGAAGGGCATCCAGAGAAGGAGAAGACCGCAGCAAAATCAGGGAGATGAGAGAACAGAAGGACATTTGGAGAGAGGAGAAGACCGAAAGGCATCCAGAGATAGGAGAGAACAGAAGGGCATCCAGAGAGAGGAGAGGACTGAAGGGCATCCAGAGAATGGAGAAGACAGAAGAGCATCCCAGAGAGAGGAGAGAACATAAGTGTATACAGAGAGAGGAGAGGACCTAAGGCCATCCAGAGAGAGGAGAAAACAGAAGGGCATCCAGAAGGTAGGGAGAAGACAGAAGGGCATACAGCGAGAAGAGAGGAAGAAAAAGAAGATCCCGAGAGAGGAGTGAACAGAAGGGCATCCAGGGAGATGAGAGAACGGAAGAGAATACAGAAAAAAGGAGAGAACAGAAGGGCATCCAGAGAGAGCAGAAGAGTGAAGGACATCCAGAGAGAGGAAGAGCAGAAGGGCATCCAGAGAGATGAAAAGACGAAAGTGGCATCCAGAGAGAGGAAAGACAGAAGGGCATCCAGTGAGAGGAGAGAACAGAAGGGCATCCAGAGAAAGGAGAAGACAGAAGGGAATCTAGAGTGAGGAGAGATTTTTGATTGAACGGCTCTAGAGAAAAAAGAATACCGCAGGCATCCAGAAAGAGCAGACAGAAAGGTAATCCAGAGAGAGGAGAAATACAGAAGGGCACTCCAGAAGATAGGAGAGAACAGAATGGCATCTGGAGATGAGAGAGAACATTCGTGCATCCAGGGAGAGGAGAGAGGTGAAAGGCATCCTAAGAGAGGAGAAGAGAAGGACATCCATAGAGAGAGCGAACAGAAGGCTCAGAACGGAGTATAGAACCAAAATGGCATCCAAAGAAGGAGAAGATAGAAGGGAATCCAGAGAGAGGAGAGAACAGAATGGCATCCAGAAGCAGGAGAGAACAAAATGACATCCAGAGAGAGGAGAATACAGAAGGGGCATCTGGAGAGAGGAGAGAAACAGAAGGGCATCCCTGAGAGAGGATAGAGCAGAAGGGGCTCTAGAGAGATGTAGCATTCAGAAGGGCATGCAGAGAGAGGAGAGAACAGAAGGACATCCAGAGAGAGGAGAAGATCGAAGAGCATCAGAGGAGGAAGAGAACCGAAGTGGCATCCAGAAGAGGATAGAACAGAGGGCATCCAGAGAGAGGAAGAGCAGAAGACAGCCAAGAGAGTAGAGAACATAAGGGCATCTAGGAGAGGAGAGACAGAGAAGGGAATCCAGAGAGAGAGAATAAGAAATGCATGCAGAGAGATGAGAGGACAGAAAGGGCATCTAAAGAGAGTACAGAACAGAAGGGCATCCAGAAAGAAGAGAGACAGAAGGGCATCAGAGATAGGAAGAAACATAAGGGGGCATCCAGATACAGGAGAAGACAGAAAGGCATCCAGTGAGAGGAGAGGAAAGACGGACTTCCTGATGGAAGAGAGAAAGAACAGCATCCAGAGAGAGGAGAGTCAGAAACACTCCAAAGAGAGGAAGACAGAAGGGCATTAAGACAGAGGGAAGACAGAAGGGCAATCCAGAGGAGGTAGAGAATAGAGGCGGTATCCAAAGAGCTGAGAAGACAGAAGAACATCCCTGAGAAATGAGAGACATAATGGGCATCCAGAGAGAATAGAGGGAAAGAAGGCATGTAGAAGAGGAAGGACAAAAGGGCATCAGAGAGAGGAGAGAAAGAGAAGGGCATCTAGAGAGAAAACAGAAGGGCATGCTGAAGAGGAGGGACAGAAGGCATCCAGAGAGAGGAATTAAAGGTCATCCATTGAAAATAGAGAACAGAAATGACAATCCAGAGAGAGGAGAGACAGAAGGGCCTCCATGGAGTGGATAACAGTCGAAAGGCAATCCAGAGAGAGGAAGAGAATAGAAGGGCATCTAGAGAGCAGAGAACTCAAGAAATATATCCACAGAGATTAGAGAACAAAAAAGGCAACCAGAGAGAGGAGAAGACAGAAGGGCATCCAGGAGAGAAGTAGAGAATAGAATTGGTATCAGTAGAGCAGAGAAGACAGCAGCACATCCCGACAGAGGAGAGAACATACAGGCATCCAGAGAGAATAGAGGACAGAAGGGCACTAGAGAGGAGGAAGGACAAAAGGGAATCCAGAAGAGGAGAGTACAGAAGGGCATCAGAAAGAAGAAAGAGAGAAGCATTGTTAGATAGGAGAAGACAGAAGGCATCCAGAGAGAGGAGAGGACATATGGCTTTCAGAGAGAAGAGAGAGCCGAAGGGCACCAGAAAGAGGAGAAAGCAGAAGGGCATGAAAAGAGAAGACAGAAGGGCATCCAGATAAGAGGCGATAAGCAGAAGGGCATAGGACAGAATAGTAGAGGAGACACAAGGGCATTCAGAGAGAGGAGAGAACAGAGGCATCCAGAGAGAGGAGAGAACAGAAGGGCATCTCGAGAGAGGAAGAGGACAAAAGGGAATCCAGAGAGAGGAGGTTTACAAAAGGACTTCCAGAGAAAGGAGAAGGACAAAGGGCTCCAGCGAGAGGAAAGGATAGAAGTAAATCTCGATGTAAAAGAGAACAGAAGGGCACCCAGAGAGAGGAGAAGTCAGAAACGCTTCCAAAGAGAGGAAGACAGAAGAGGCACCAGAGCGAGGGGAGAAAAAGAAGGGCATCCAAGAGAGGTAGAAAAAGGAAAAATTTAGAACAGTATCCAGAGAGTGAAGAAGAAGAGGCATATCCCGAGAGAGGAGAGAACATAAGACATCCAGAGAATAGAGAGAAAAAGGGCATGCAGAGAGAGGAGAGAAACAGAAGGGTCAAATCCAGAGAGAAGAGAGAAGAGAAGAGACATTCCAGAGAGAGAAGAAGACAGAGGGCATGCAGGGAGAAGAGAAGACTCAGAATGAGTCCAGAGAGAGGAGAGACACAAGGCATCCAGAGAAGAAGAAGACAGAAGGGCAGCCAGAGAAAGGAGAGGACAGCAAGGCATGAAAGAGAGAAGAACAGAAGGGCA